>NW_010141218.1:0-14958 GCF_000699245.1 Pterocles gutturalis | reverse complement strand
CCTGCTGGGTTAGTAGTGCCACGCTTTTTAAGATCAGTAAACATTCACTAGATCATGAAATGTTCCTGAGATCATGTAATACTTATTGCTTATCTAAATGCTGCCTAAATAAGAGTGGTGGTACCTGTAGCCACTTATTCCAGCTGATGGAGATGATAAACACTGTCTGAAAGTAGATGGTATTTTTTTTTTTCCCCTATTCGTTCTCCCCCACCTCAGATTGAAAAAAAAGAGCTCTGGTTCCTCTGAACAGATTAACCAATGACCCAAACAAAATGGAATGGAGGGAGCTGGGGGTGTTTAGAGAAGAGGAGGCTGAGAGGAGACCTTATCACTCTCTACAACTACCTGAAAGGAGGGTGTAGTGAGGTGGGTGCTGGCCTCTTCTCGAAAGTAACAAGTGATAGGACAAGAGAAAATGGCCTCAAGTTGTGCCAGGGGAGGTTTAGGCTAGATATTAGATATTAGAAATTATTTAGAAGTTATTAGAAAAAATTTCTTCACTGAAAGAGTGATCAGGCATTGGGACAGGCTGCCCAGGGAGGTGGTGGAGTCACCATCCCTGGAGGTGTTCAAGAAACGTGTAGATGTGGTGCTTAGGGACATGGTTTAGTGAGTTAGGTGGTGTTGGGTTGGACTTGATGATCCTTGAGGTCTTTTCCAACCTTAATGATTCTATGAAATTTCTATGAAATTCTATGAATTTTTTTCCCTTCCTTTCAGAACCTGCTGAAGAAGCTAAGTGTCATCAAAACCAGGTTTAGAACTTAGACAAAGTGCAGTGATTACAAGGGCTTAACTTTGAGCACCTTTGTAGTTCATATGTAAAAATATTTTTGCATTTTATTTTAAAGCTTATATTAACATTTGCACTCTAAAGTATTCCACTGTTATTCAATTCTTAATTGCATTATGAATAGCTGTTTTGATTGTAATTGATTTGTAATTCCTTCCTTCTTATCCTTCCTTATGTTGGTCTTCATGACTAGCCCTTGATCAATCAGTAGTTATTGTAAAGAACTGTGGATAGTTGGACATGGTCAAGTTTACATGTCAAGTCAACCATGCATGCTCTTAGCCAGCTGTAGGTAGAACATGGGTGTGGTTTAAACCTATTTATGCATGATTATCTTCTTAGTTTCCTTCTTACAGAAGTGATTGTGGTTAATTCACCAATGTTAAACCTGAATTGTAAAGTCAAAAAGTTTCATTTAAAATTGTATTAGTGACTAAATGCAGTTACAGTGCTGAAAAGGTGGGGCTTTGTTGTAAGAGTGCACCTCCCGTCTCAGGTGAACACGTTTTAAAGCTTCTTGTACACAGGAAAGAGAAGTCTAGCATCTTTCTTTCTCTTCTCTTGGTGCTAACTGTGCAGTTATGTGTCCCTGTTCCCGCCCCAGTTCCCCCTTTTTCATTGTGTGTACTCTTCTCTCTGTTTTGGGGTAATACTTTTTTTCCTCTGGGTGAGTGAGCTGAATCAGTGTGGATCAGAGGCTGCTTAGGATGTTGATTTTTGAATTTATTTTTTTTTTAGGTGTGGGTGAAGTTTGTTACTGACCAGAAAAAAGGAAAAAGAAAAAAAAAAAAGGAATGTCTTAACATATTGAAACTGTAGTACAGAAAACCAAATCTTAATTATAAAGCATTAGTGTTGATCAATCAAGTAATGCTTTGAAATGACAAATTCCTTTTATTATGCAAGAGTTTTTCCATACCTTTGTTTTTAGTGATGTGTTAGAAGTTTTGCAGCTGTTCTGGAATAAATTGGCAGAGGTAAAATACTTGAAATTACTACTACTATCTTAAAATGTTTGTATACAATGATAGGGGTAATAGTTCTTCTGATGAAGAGTGTCAGTTGTGGGGCTGCTGTGCTCTTTAAATGCTTGATGTTCCTGCCACAGTGAAATACAGAACCACAGAATGGCTGAGATGGGAAGGGACCTTTGGAGAGCATCCAGTCCAACCCCCTGCTCCAGCGGGGTCACCTACAGCAGGTTGCTCAGGGCTGTGTCCTGTTGGGATTTGAATACCTGCAAGGATGGAGACTCCACAACCTCTCTGGGCAACCTATGGCACTGTTTCATCACCAGCACAGCAATTGTTGTTTTTTCCTTTGGGTTGCTGGTTTGTTTTGTTTTGGTTTTTGTTGGTGTTTTGTTTTGGTTTGGTTTTTTTTATGGTTAAGTGGAACTCCTTGTATTTCAGATTTTCCCGTGTCTTATACCTGAACAATATCAGAAAACACTTTCAATATGTACTGTTCATCTTTGTTACAGGTCGTATTATTAGTCTCATTTTCTGGCAGATTTAGTGTGTTGGGGGGGAAGGTGTGGTGGTTTGTGGGGTTTTTTCTAGAGTAAGTTCTTCATGTGGTTATTTTTCAGAAGGTTTTCTGAGAGTGGCACTGATATAAGTCTGAGGATTAACCATGCTCAAATATTCTATTCCAGATGAGAGCGAAGATTTCCGGAAGCTTGCAGAAAGGGAAATCACCTCTTGTGAAGAAGAGATAGCTGAACTGAAACACCAGGTTAGATCCCCTTTAAAAGCCTCTATTTCCTTGCCATTCCAGAATTGACAAAGCCATATTGTCTTCTGATCAAAATAAGATGTATGCAATAAAGTCTTCTCCTCCTCCCCTCCTTGCCTATTATACTCCTCAACTGGTGTCTGCTACCCAAGGAAAATGAAAATGCAGATGGTATAGAGACAGCCTGTAAGTGCCCACTTGTGTCTGAAATTCTTTGGATCCATAAGTCTGTATGAGTAGGGGCTATAGGTTGTCTTCTATCAAAATAAGATGTATGCAATAAAGTCTTCTCCTCCTCCCCTCCTTGCCTATTATACTCCTCAACTGGTGTCTGCTACCCAAGGAAAATGAAAATGCAGATGGTATAGAGACAGCCTGTAAGTGCCCACTTGTATCTGAAATTCTTTGTCTTCTCTGGGTGTACCTTTATGGATGCCTAGCTTTTTATCTATTGGAAACATTAAACTTGCATAGTATCACACACACTGGTGTTTTGTTAAAAAAATAGGTTAATATATGTAACTACTTTAGACTGCTACCTTATAGAGGTTCTACATAGAATCTGTTATTTAACATAAAAATAATTATCTTTACGTAAGCAAACTGTTACATATTCTTAATGTTACTGATGAAGCAGAAGCCGGTATTGTCACATTCTTTATTCTGATGATGACAATACAACAGTCACTTTATAACCATTTTTGTAAATGGTTATGATTTTGCCAAAAGAAGAAGTTGTCTGTGGAAGGAAGCATCACCCAATGCTAATAAAGGAAGATGACTGAAAAGCATTTGCAAATCGTAGGGAGTTTTGAGCCAACCTGCAAAACTGAGATACATTTTGGTTCTAGTGTATCTTTCTCCTACAGATTAGTTTAAGGCTGGCTCTCCCTTTTTAAATAAATAAATGAATACTGCAGCTGAGTTGATGAAGTACTGCGTTCCTCAACATCTATGCTTTCTTAGCTCTGCAGTCGAGACTGGGTTAAAAGCGAATCTGATGAGAAGGGAGATGCTCAGTTGTCGCAGAAACCAGCATGTATCCTGTGGTGTCCCAGCGTCGCAGGGCTCCTGATGAGTGAAAACTTCTGTGAATTTTCCTAGGTCTTGCGAGAGACCTGCGTAGCTCCTGCGGCCATGAACAGACGCAGAGAGCCTCCCTGCAATGCAGCATACCCCCACCTCTTCCTGACTGCTGCCACTTCACTGAGAGGCGCGAGAAGCCTGTCCTCTGGGCAGCCCATGAGTTAGTGCAGGAGAACACAGCTGAGATCGATTACAGACTTGTCTGGCATTTTGTACTAGCTCAGCTGTGGCTAGCAGTGTCAGAGGGAGGTCTTAGCTGGGTGTTTTTGTATTCGCAGATAGTGTTGCTTTTGGTTCCTTCAGAAGAAACAGACAAGAGTGATCTTGTCATGGAAGTAACCGCTGGAGTTGGAGGGCAGGAAGCCATGCTGTTCACTTCGGAGATATTTCATATGTATCAACGATATGCTGCCTATAAAAACTGGAAATTTGAAATATTAGAATACTTTCCCAGTGAAATAGGTCAGTAATGAAAATACCTAATCTTTGTGATTTTTAATTTAAGTTCAAACACTCATGACACTTGAATTTCATGACTACAGGAAGCTAATTTGCACTAACTTAATTTTAGAAATGGAAGATTGTTTGAATGTCTGAGTACAGTTTTCCTCAGCTTCTGTATTTGAGAATGAAATTCCATTTCAGAACTACTATTAAAATACTAAAGTACTAAAGAATAAAACTTCTCTTTCAGTAGTTTCAAAAAGCAGAAATGAAACTATGTGCTTGTTGGAATAAAATTCAGAATGTGATGCAGATATGTTGTTTTAGCTTTATTTTTTTTACAAATACATGTCACACATACTTTTTATTTGGATATGCTGTTTGACTTAGTTAATGTTTCTGGTGTTTATAAGAGGTCTGTTTATTATTGTGGATCCCTTGGCAGAAAGGGATCTGTATAATTAAAACTATTCTTGAGGTTTAATCTAAAGCATCTTAAATTTATCTGAAATAATGTCATCTGAGTATTTATGTAAGGAATTGGGATGTTTGGATATAGGTCATCTGTAACAGCTAATGGATGAGCAAAGTGAGGGAATTGTTGAGGCTTTGAGAGGAGAGGTAAGAGAGAGAATTATTTATTAGAGTCTTCAACTAAAATTTCACAGTTAATCAGTTTAATAGATTGATGTTATTGCCTGAGCAGTCCTACTTTTTTCTTTTTGTCTGTTTTGATGTCCTTTCGCTTAAACTGTCAGAGGCTTTGCTTTTCATGACTGGGATAGATATTTTCAAGTATCAAGTAACCTTTCGGTTACAACCATGTGGAAATTGACAAAAAAAAAATCCACAGCTCTCCTAATTGAGCTGCTCATGTCAGTGAGTTACTTTCACCTTCTAATGAGGGTCTTTCTGTGCCCTAAGACCCTGCTTGCATAAGTACAGTTTTTTATTCACTGTTACATGTGGAGGGATTAGAAGAAGGTTCAAAAATTGAACTCCATGGAAGAAATAGTGAGATATCACAAACTGGGAACTTGAAAATCTGGGTACAGACTTGATCTGTTGTCTGTATTCACACTTCAAAAAAGGGAGGCCCATGTCTTCACCTTGCAGATGCACAGATACAGTTGCACTTACTGTGGATTTCACTTACACTTGTGGGTTCTTAATCTTTAATAGAATTTGATTTTAAAAAGTGTAAAGTAAGTCTCTAAAATGTTGGAATAATTTTCTTTAGAGTTCTTAGTAGGTGACTTATTTCAAGTTGATGAACACGAACTCGGGTTTTCACAGGATCAGAATCTCCTGGAGTGGCTGCTGTCGATTCAATGAATACATATTTTTTATTTTAATGACACTTGAATTCAGTATTGTCTGTTATATAGATTTGTTGCTGTTAATAAACTTCTTTTATTGTCAAGAGGTTGCTTCTCCAGTAAACTGCTTGCACAGTTCAAGTGAAGGTAGGGTTGAGAAGAAGCTTCGTGTTACAGCACAGCTTGTTGCTGAAAGAAAGAAAGTCACATTTACGTTTATTCACGACCAGACAAATGCTTTGCCAGGAGCTCAGCCAGTTCAGTGGTCAAAGCTGAGAGAAATCAATGGGCTTTTTTTTTTAAGTAAATGGGATAAACACGGTGCAGGTTAGATGGGTGTAAACAGAATGGGGGAAAGGTCTGGGTCTTCTTCATTTCATATACTAGGGAGAGAGGAGAGTTGCCCTTTCCACTGAGGCAAGACTTAGATGGGGTAAACCCCAGCAGTCACAACTTCACCTTCAGAGAGCAGTTTCACAGTCAGTTTAAACGAGGGCTGTCCCACCTTCTGGTCAGCAGTATGTTCCTTCTCTCTCTCAGCTCTAGCAATTTTGAGGCTGCAGTGCTAATCCGGATCCAGTGATCGGGTTTAAAAGCTCTCTGTTATTGGGTAGTTTTAAGTCAGGTCTGACTCAATTTGCAATCCTGTGATTGGGAGAGAAGGGGAGTTGGGCTTGGCTACCCTTTTGGTGAAAGTTCAGGCCTTGGACAAGGAGCCCACACCCTCAGAGGCATTCTCCTTAATGCCTTAAATGGGAAATTGAAGTAATATGTTAACCTAGTGTGTGTGTATATATATATATATATCTTTTTCTCTTTGCCCTCAAACCCCTATTTTATCTTTGTAACTGCTAGGTTTTTAAGGGATATATATTTATTTTAAACTCTTTTGTCTTGCTGAGGGCTTGCCTGTGCACTGAAATTAATGTTTAGGAAGGTTAGGATGTAAATTTAGAGAAAAAGAAAGGCAGCCCTAGCCTTTGTCAGCCTCTTGAAGGGTTATTTTCTGATTTTACTTGCATGACCATGTATTATCAAAACTGAGGAGCTAGAAATAAATTGTGAGGTAGGGGCACTATAGATGGCACTGCCATTGAAAGGCATGTTTGAACCCTCAGGTTCAAAGTGTCTGTGCTGTGCTGTGTAAGAACGGAGTTAAGGATGCTTGCTGGTGACACTAGGCTGTTGCATCCCATCCACACTCCATTTTTATGGACTGCAGGAGCACAAGCAATGTCCTATATTAAAACGTCAAACTCCCTCATTTCAGAGAGCTCCAGAATTTTGATGAAATGTGAATGTGAGCATGCGTGAACAAGGTGAATGGTAAACAAAGCTGCAATTAAGAATTGGTTTCTGACTTTACTGATTTACCCTAAGGGATACCACTGTGAGCAAATAGCACGTTCAAGATTTAGCATGCACATTAAAGCACAAACCCTTGTGTCGTTTATCCACTGCCTCTCGCCCTGTAGTGGCAGGCAGAGACACAGATGTGGGACTTTGTCTCAATCTGGGCATAAGATGCTACATAAAAAACATGTGCACGCTCACACTCTTGTTCTGTGCACATCAGCTTTCAGGATGAAAAGGGACATTTTAATTGAAATGGCCAAGCATATAGTTACTAAGAGCTGACCATATTTCACAGTCCTACAACATGTCTGCCAGCGTAGAGGGTTTGTTGAAATTTCATTGGGTTTGTCTGCATTTCGTATTAAACCTGTGTTGGTCATAGTTAATTTGAAGCAGTGTGACCTAAATACCTATCTTTGATCCAGTTCCTTGGTCATCTCATGCTAAGCACTACGGTGCCACTGGCACAGTGTTATCACTACAGACACTCCTGAATGTGTCGCAGGTGCGCCTGCAGCTCAAGTATACCGACTGTACCGGTGGTATATGTATTAATGCCAGGAGAGGTGAGGAAGAAAAGACAGAACATTAGCTTTTGCAATGAACTGCTTATCACGTAATTAATACTTGGCAGTAATGCCTTGCGTACATTCACATTATTTTTACTCCTGACATAGCCTGGCTTCTTCCTCACGTGCGGAGGTTGCTTGTGGGTTTTTTAGTGCTTGCTTTTATATATAAAGGAGTTATTATTATTATTTAAGTTTTATTAATCAACTACCTTAATTATTTTAGGTTATATAAGATTCTTTTAGAGTAAAGAAGATATATTTTGTTCATTTGAATAGCGTTTGTGTAACAGCAGAAAGATTTCACTGTACTAAACTGAAGATTTTGACTGATATTCTTATTTGTTAAGCTACATGGTTTATGGTCAGGTTTATTCTAAACATGACGGGTTTTTCTTACACAATTGATAGTAGATAATGGCTATAAATTAAGTTGGTGAAGCACTAGGTATGTTGAACAGTGCATTTGAATCGAAGTGGTACAGTTGGTACAAGTAGGAGAAAGATTTCAAAAGTCAGAAGGACAAAAAATGAGGTGAAGGAGAAAGGAAGAGGCAGTTCAGGCTATTTTCCACAAACAGGACAGTAAGAGGAAATATGTTTTAGTGAAGTTGTGAGGGAATGTGAGAATAAAAACATTTTCAAACCCTCTCCGTGAAAAACCTGCCCAACGTTCTGGGTGATGATTTTTTCCTGCTCTGCAGGGCATTTTCAGATTCTATGTTGTCTTCATTTTCTTTTTTTTTTTTTAAAGCTGCTATCTTGTCCCTGTGTTTGATTTCCTTAGTGTAGAGATAGCCTAAAATAGTATTTCTGAGAAGCACGTGCCTCTTTTCTTCAGCTGTGGTTTCATGTTGCAAAACTTCAATAGCAATACTCTTTCAAGGCTGCCTGTCTCCTCTTTAGTCATTCCCTTGGCACACTGTCCACTGTCCTGAGAATGGGATCTGGGAACTGAGCTGGAATAAAAACCAAAATGGGTGAAAATTACATTCATTTAGAGTGCCATCACTTTTCTCTCATCCTTCAGAGAGTTATACTGGCACGAATTAAGGGCTTGCACACCAGCAAACAAGGAAGAGCAAGAATGCTGTAAACTAGTTTTGCAACTCTTTTTGTCACAAAACCGTGATTGTATTGGGCTTTACTTCCAAGTTCCAAGCTGTTCAATGCTGGTTTTCAGTATATTGCTGTCAAGTGTTTTGCTGGATGTATTGGTAAGAGAGGCAGGAGTTGGAGTTCTTCTCGCTCCAACAGAGCAAAAGGTTAAAATGAAATGAAAGAGCAAATATGAGACATGGTTAGGATGAGAATGGATAGGAGGAGGAGTATGAATAATACTCATCCTTTAGTTAAAGAGTGGGTTTTTTCCCATTGAATGAAAAGCTTCTGAACTAACGATAGAAAAAAGATGTAGTTTCTGAAGGTGGCTTTCAAAATTTAATCTTTACATACTACTGCAATTTGATCTTGAACTTACTACTGGTGTTAGAGTTCTACTAAGGTTTATGATCATATGTGTACATGTATGTATAGGGTTTGTGACAGTTTGTATAAAAAAATTAAGTTAGCCTCTATGAAAAGGAATTTGACTGTCCTTTTCTTGAGATAGTATGTATGTATGTCTGGCTTTGTTTTTAAGAGTTTTCTTGCATTGTCAATATAATTCTGCGTTGGTAAATTCATAATTTTAAGAAATAAATGGCAATGGTGTCTAAATATACTGTTTGAAATATAACAGCATGGTACCAACAGTTTTTCTTACAGCTTTACAACTGTTTTTCTTCCATATTTAAGGTGGCCTAAGACATGCAGTTGCTAGTATAGCAGGTCTTGAGGCTTACAAGTACATGAAATTTGAAGGAGGAGTGCATCGTGTTCAGCGGGTGCCAAAGACAGAAAAACAAGGACGCATTCACACCAGCACAATGACTGTTGCAATATTGCCCCAACCTACTGAGGTAATATTTATATTTCAGTGTAATGGATTTTACCATGAGCAGTGTTTTTACATGATGTATTGCTGATGCCCAAGTGTCTTCTGACTCTCTGGTTAATCTCTTTTAATGATTTTTTTTTTTTAACCTCAGTTGTAAGCTAAGTCATATTTGGTTTGGGTTTTGTTTGTTTGTTTTTTGTTTTTTTTTCCTAGGGAGATGAAATAAAGAATTTATGAATTTCTTTATAATCCTGATCTCAGGAAAGTCACTGGCAGTTTACTTCACTGTAACGTGAAAATTCACTGTGACTGTCTTGCATGTTTTGTGGAAAACTTTACATTTTTTAAAAAGTAACAGAAGACTGAATTAGTTTACGGAGCTCATAGGGATTTCTTCTAGTACCTCCTCTTCCCCATTTTTGTAGTGTCCTCACTTTCCCCTTCCCAAGTTTATGGGTGATGATTGATTCTCACCACATTTGCTTGGTTAAAAACTACTGGCTAAGAATTAAAGCTTTGTTTTGATCTTTGTTTCATGTTGACCTAGCAAATTGTCAAACGTGTTACTCCTTCCTGTTATCTCCCAAAGTTGTCTTGTTCCTTCCTTCCAGAGACCCTCTCCTCATTCCAGAGCCAACCAAGGAAAATGCTCCATTTTAGCTATAAGCCATGTGGTCAAGTTCAAATATTGGTTAACTCTGCTGGAAAAGGGTGAAGAGCTTTCAGAAGAGGGGGAAGATTTTTGCTAAGGGATGGTTATGCCTTAAGCTACTATTTGTCTGATTTCCTGTTTTCTATCATGTCACATTCCAGTCTGGCTACAAGGATTTGTTAACATGTTTAGGAGTGGATGTGAGGTACCACAGCTACGACTCATAAACTTGAAAAAGTTTGGTCTTGCCTGAATGTGCCTTATAAATAAACCAGCTGTGCGTATTTGACATCTATGTAGAAAGAAACAACATAAATAATATGGTTTGTTTTTTTTCCTGTTTCCCATGACAGATGAGGCTGCAAATTAATCCAAAAGATCTACGGATAGAAACAAAGCGAGCTAGTGGAGCTGGAGGCCAGCATGTCAATACCACAGATAGTGCCGTACGGATTGTTCATATTCCAACAGGTGCTTCATTTTTTCCCTAGTATGAGATCTACATTGCAAAACTGCTATCAGAATTTCTTTTGAAACGCTGGTTTTATTTTCAAGCCTGAACAACTGTAGAGCAGAGTTTTCGTATAGTTTTCACATGTGTTTATAGTTCTCTAAATGCACCATCTTGTGCCCGCTCCACTTTGTAATAGTGAAGACTACTGGCTTTAGGAGGTAAGCTCTCCATTTTGCCGTTGAGCACGACACTCTGAAAGCATCCAGATCATTTTCTATGAAAAAGTTATCTTTAAGCTTTCCAGTAATGGAGAATAAACTGAAAAACAGAGTAGGTTAAAATCTAATGACTAGTCTCGGAAGGAGAGATTGCTCTATTTCCATATTAAAATATTGCTTTTAAATGCAGAGTGTACTCAGGATGCCATCTTCCATTTGTCTGCTGGCTCCTTGCCCATAGATTACACACACCCTTAGGAGGCCCATCCCCAGGGCTCAGGCTAGGAACCTTAGGAGGGATAAGATACACCCTCAAACGCTACCTGGTTTTAGCTGCCGTATCTTTGTTTTATTGCCATTCCTAAGCTTTTTACTTCCCTTTGAGCAATTCACAACAGCTGCCTTGACTTTCATTGCTTTTTAACTTTTCCTCTTCTCTACCACAAGCATTAGTCAGGCTTTACAGCCTCAGGGTAATCTCGAGTGCTCTTTATCCTCACGTATCCAGATTTTTGCTACTCATTTCTTCATATTTATTGAAGACATGAATCCATTCTGCTCTTGTTCCATCACCTCAGTAAAGCAGGAGGTAAACAGTGAACAGAATTCCGTTCAAGATATGATGACAGAAGGGTAGTCTAGATTCAAAAAGTTTTTGATTGCCTGCATGTTTGGAAAAAAGAAAGCCACAAATTTAACTCAGCAAATTATCTCATTTTTTGCTGCAGGCAGTTATTAGTGTTTGTTATAGTAATCTTAAATGCATTGCAAATTTTTTTGAGGTTATGCACTAGAGATGGTTCATAGGTGGTTTTATATCTCACCTTATCTTCTGACGTTTTCCTGTTCCACCTTTCCCTTCTTCATTCCTCTTGATCTCTCTTCCTTTAGTTGTCCTGTTACTTCTGTTTCTCTCATCCTAACCATTTATAAACCTTCATTGTGACCTAAAACGTTGTTTGTAAAGAAGTCTTGCATAAAGCAATGCTATGTAATCTTATAAAAGCATACTGTAATATTACCAGAGTTACTTAAATAAATCCAAATAGCAACTTAGCTTATGGTGTCTTCTTCCTGTATTTTTTTCCCTGCTCTTTTCTTAGGCTGTTCGCTTCTCATCTTAACTTGAATTGCATGTTTTTGGGGAGAGAAATCACACCTTTTTTTTTTAAGAAAATAGTGCCCACTTTTGTATACTCTGATCATATTCTATATACTCACTATCTCATGTTATTTTGCTGCTCCTTAAATCCTAAATTTCATGGAACTGCGGCCAAAAATTACAAGTATTAAAGGTGTCGTCTGTAAGTCAGATCACTTCACAAGTCTTTTATTTCATTGCCTAGCTGTTGTCCAACATATCAAATTAAATTTCTTGTCTTATGGCTTAAAGCACCTGTACAACTCAGCCTGCACTTCTCTCCCAAAGTGTATCGTTAGATATTAATAAGCCTGGACTTTTACATTGCCAGTCCAAAATATGTATTGAAGAAAGAAATAGCTTATCATAACGTAATAAAAATCTTCTAGAAATTGCAAAAATCTTTTAGTGTGTGTTACTGTTAAGTGTTACATTTCGTGATATTTTTGGCAGGGATCACATCTGAATGTCAGCAAGAAAGATCTCAAATTAGAAACAAAGAGAAGGCTATGCAAATGCTATGTGCTAAACTATACAACGCCAAACTGGAAGAAGAAACCAAAAAGAGAAACAGTGTTCGAAAGATTCAAGTAAGTTTCACTTAGTCAAGTATAATTCTGTATGAGCATATGTTCTTGGGGTAACTCCTGTGTTGAACTGCAAATACTAAATGGAAATATAGAGGAACAGGAGCCCAGGAGGGACTTACACAAGGCAAAAAAAAAAAAAAAAAAAAAAAAGTTGAGCAATAAAGGTCATATGTTAGCCAGACTTAAAATTTCAGTAGTATGTAAATTCTAGAGATCTAGTGAAACAAACTGGATTAGTGCAGGAAGAACCAGAACAGTATTAGAAAAAGATACAGTAAAATTGTTCTTTTACATGTTTGAGAACAAATATTGTAACTACTGAATTGGTCTAAGCACTATGTAACTATAAAAAATTTTGGATAATCGTGGGAGGAAGAGAAAGCTTTTGCTTTTGATGCCTAATCAATATTTCATCCTTTTTTAAAAAAGATGATAAACTGATTCTTCCTGTTTGATAGATGGGGACTAAAGGAAGATCAGAGAAGATCAGAACATACAACTTTCCACAGGACCGGATTACTGACCACAGGATAAGTAGATCAGTGCATCACATTGAGTGTTTCATGCTGGGGGAAGAAATGCTAGATGAAATGATACAAACTCTGAGAGAATATGCTGATTATGAATCCTTAATGGAAATTATTTCAGAAAATGAAAAAAGGAATCTATCCTGAACGTTGCTTTTTGTCAGCCCATTACAACAGATGTAGACATTTGTCTGCAAAGGAGCTTTGCGGAGCCGCACCCAGAAAATGCAACTGCTTTTCAGGTCATGAAAGACACCACAGCTTGTTCCCTCATACTGATAAACAGTTTTCTTACTTGCTGAGTAAAGGACTTTATTGCCTTTTCTATGAGACGTTATTGCTGCAGCAGTCCACTTAAAAAGTAAATTTGTCTGGGCAAGAAGAAAGTTGTTAACTTTCTCCACTGAGAAGATACCGATACACCACTCTTGAAAGGTACGCATTAAAAAATGAGCTATTTCTAGTTCCAGTTGTCATTTAAATAATAGTTTAAATTTCAGTACAGTGTCAAGTAGCTTACTTGAGAGAACAAAAAATCCTATTTTGATTGATTATCGGAAGAAAGTGATAAATAAATGACCCCACTACTAATCTGCATACTTGTTAATCACTTTACATGTGGCATGGGAGAAGGAGTCAAAGTGTATGTCTTCATGGCCTTCTGGCCCTTATTAATAAACACCAAAAATTGTTTAGGAATATCTCTTGTTCCAGAAAAAAATCTGTGAAGCCAAGTGACAAGTTATGTGAGCTGATTTTTGAAAATAATGTTTCTGTTCTTGAGTCAAAAGTGAAGAGAATCGTTACAATATTGTTTGGCTCATATTTCAGTCTCCATTTGGCTTCAGTTCAGTTTCTCCTTTATGTTTATAATTAGCTCTCCAGTTTATTGATGATCTTCTAAGGGTTATGTAGCATGAAGAGCATCTTATCCTTTTGCCTTTATAATCCACTGATGTACATGCACATGTTTATATCTGTGGGTAAAGAAGACTTTTATTTTAAACTACATTTTACAATCCTGAGTACATATAGCAATACAAAATCTGCAGCTTCCATGCCACATTATCCCATCATGCATTTTATGTATGTATGTGTGTATACACACACAGAATGTATTTGACATATAAACAGCAGTAAATAAGAAATTGGAACCTAAGGAAAAATGTTACCATGAATATAGGGGTGTTTACTTTCAGACTAGACTAGGTAAGTTTGCTACAGATGGCTTATAGAAATGCATTATTTAAACATCCTATATGAAAATCGACTGATTATTATCCGTCAATCGTTTATTACATTTGAGACTGCAGTTGGAACCGATCATTTAATACCCTTATCAGCTTTGTTTTCTAGGAAATACTACATGGTAACTACGATTAGGTTCCAAATCTTGTAATTAAAGATGCATACATTAACTTCAGCTGTAGGAGTGCCTGTGTGCACACGTATGTCCTGTTGGTAAGCGTGAGACTTAGGTCTGGATTTACTACCAGATTTACAACTCCCGACTGGCACATAAGAAAGTAAAAACAAACATTGGTGCATTTTGTGTGTAAAATAACTGGATATTGATTGGAGCAGAAACTAAACAGAAGACTACGGAGCACTTGTGACAGTCTTCTTGACTTCACTTGAAGCCAGGCTGTCTTATACCAAGCGATGGATGGAGTTTGCTATTCCTTCTCCCTAATGTCAGCTTCGTATTCCTCCAGACATATAAGGGCCGTTAGCCAGGTCTAGGCCCTGGATTGCTGTATGAAACTTCTGTAAGCGTTCGGGTCTTTGTCACCCCAGACCTTCCCTGATGTCCCAGCAGGTGGCCAGGCTGGCCAGAGCTGTCTCCTGGGCAGAGACTGGATGTGTTGCAGCACCCAGCCTCTGATCAGTGCGAGAAAAGCCAGATACCGCGTGGTTCTGGCAGGAGCCTGACAGAGGTGTTCCCTAAGTGCCATCTGACAGTGTCACACAAGGGGGACTGCGCTGTCTCGAGCGGTACCTCCTTAGCCTGTCAGGGCAAGCGTTACTACGTGGAGAACTCCCTTTCTCCCATTATAAAATCAGCGCATCTGTTTACAAAAGCAAACTCATATTAGGCGGGCGCCAAGCAGCGCTTAGGCGTGTGCCGCC
>NW_010141217.1:150683-152502 GCF_000699245.1 Pterocles gutturalis | reverse complement strand
CCCCGCGGGCTGTGGAGCGAAAGGGGCTTTTCTTGTCGCTGTTGTTGCAGTCCGGCAGCGCTGGAGAGGACGTTAGGTAGGAGGTGGCAGCGGAGGTGGTTTCTTTCCTCTTTCTTTCCCCCCCAGCTTCACCGCTCTCCCTAAACCCGCTGAGCCGGGCTGTGCGAGAGGGAAGGGGGTGCAGTGGTGAGAAGGCTGGTAGCCTGGACGGAGGGATATTAATGAATTTTTTTTTTTTCAGATGGTAATTTGTCTTTGTGGTAGGGGTGGCCCATTAAATTTCAGCTCACGTCCTGATGGAGATCAAAAGCGAAGGGGAGAGGGAAGCAGAGAGCCTTGTGCAGCTCCTTAGCTCCGTGTACTGTTAGAAACTTATGGGGCCCCGGGGTGGGGGGTGGTGTTTCCCAGAAACCACCTTTGTGGATCCAGATCCAACACCTACACCAAAAGTTGGAGATGTGTGTTTTCCAGCACTACCATCTGCTTCCCAGTGCTGCCCAGGAGCATGCTTACTGTTATGCCTCAGAGAAAACAAACAAAAGGTGTGCTTGCCAAGTCCTTACTGAACCTGTCTGTTCGTGGGCTTTTAGGTGGAGCATAAGTATAGAGGAGTATCTGTGTCCTAAAGGTTCACTGTCCTCTGTTGGCTTGGTTTAGACTCTTAAGATAATTTCCTGTCCTTAAAAAAGGTCTCCAAACATGGAAGATGCCAGGTTCTGGGTTTTTGTTTGGTTTTATTTTTGGTTCAGTTTTAAATTTTTCTTCTTTTTTTTTTTTCATTTTTTCCTTGAACTATTTACATATGGATTTATTGGTTTGGATCATTGTAAAGTTTCAATTTTTGCTGTGCAAGTGTTCCCTCTCATTACAGAAAATACTTCTTTTCCTAAATTATAGTCTGAGTGGCAAGAGGTTAGCTTTCTTTGCCTCTGGATGGGTTCAGTGGTAGACTGAGACCCCAAGCCGACTGCACTGCAAACAAAATAGAAACCAACTAAGCTAAAAGTTATAATGGGCTCTGATTCTTAGTGCTGTTTGAGACCAGTAGAGATCCCAGGCAAGTGAAGGCAAGAAAGAGGAGTGAGAGGAGCTGGAACAAGCTACTCATACAGAAAAGTGCTCTTGTAATTATATGTGTGATTTGTAAGCACCCAAGGGAGAAAACTGGTCATAAACTGCAGAGAAGGCAGCAACAGGAAGAAAAATCCTGCTGATATTTTACCAGATTTTTTAATAGAGGTTTCATTTTTAAACAGCTACTTGAATCATCCATATATTTTTTTCATTTTTTCTCCCTTTTGTACTAAAACTTTTCTGTTCAGATGGGATCAGATGATAAGTAGACTCTGTACTAGTCAGGCTATAGGAGGGGATCTCTGCATTTTATGTTATGCGTTTTGCATTTTCAGTGAAATGGAGGCAATTTCTCCTTTTTTTTCTCTCTATCTTGCTTTCTTTTCTCAGAGAGATTAAGTTTTTGTCCTCTCCTGTCACAGACATGTTAATCCTGAAGTCATGGGGGGGGAAAGAGATCCTGCCATTCGGAATATAGATATTTGCTTTGTTTGTCCCCCCAGCCCGTCAGGCTGATGGAACTGGCAGTGGCTGCCCTCTGTGACCTCCCTCCCTCCGTTCCTGCAAAGAGCTGGGGCAACCAGGGAGGAGAAAATGTGCAAACTCCAGTGAGTGAAAAAGCTCAACGCCAGAAAATAAAAGGCTTGAACAGAGAGATGTAGGGGATGAGGGTCTGTGTGGGGAATGACTTTTAACAAGGTGGTCCTGACCAGTTCATATAGACGCAAAAAGATGGCATGGGGAT
>NW_010141217.1:111871-150652 GCF_000699245.1 Pterocles gutturalis | reverse complement strand
CAGGAATGCGATAGAAACTCATAGAAGCGGTGCCATGGGATTTTAGTTGCTTTGCAATAAGATGAAACTAGTGCCCAAACAAAATGGCTTTGGTTAGTCTGGTATGATTGCTCTTTATTCTCCAGGCAGGCAACTGACTTGGGGGAACATATGCCCAGACTTGACGGTCTTTGCTTCTTAACTTGGAGTCAGTTATAAAAGTCCTGCTTGACTTAGGCTGAGACGTGATGGGTCCTTGTTAGAGGAAAGGTTCCAGGAGAGTAGTCTCTCTCTGTGATATTAAACATGGCTTGAACAATGGATTTCTGTTTTAGTCAGGATTAGTAGTCATGAGAGCAGTCATGCAAGGGTTAAATAAGACCATCTGCATGAATATGTTTTCCTGAAAATAAATATATGACATGAAAAGTTTGTGTGTGAAGTCTAGGCTGTTGACTTGCTGTTTGGCAAAAGGGGGCAGTATCAAACAATACCACAAAGCAATCTGCTGCGCGGCTGCCTTCTGCCTTGAGCACTGATGTGTGCTGCATCTACTGGGATCTGGGAATTTAGGATCTTATCCAGTAGCCGGTATTCAGGTGATTCCTTGTAGAGGCATCAGGGGGGTTAACTGACTGCATAAAAGATGCAGGATCAAAGCTGTCATTGTTTTACTTTGCGGTTGCATCACTTCCATATGCTGGTTTCACCAGTGAAAGCTTGGAAATTACGGACAATGCTGTATGATTGCAAAGCTACTTTTGTTCACATTAAGTAGGCTGAGAGCAGTAACCTTAACCTGTTCTTACTCCACTGTTTTTAGGGAGAGCTTGATGAAGCCCTAGCTTTGTATTTCTGTTCATATAAATACCTTCCAAGGAATTGTCATCACCGTTTTCTGTAGTAAGAAAAGCAAACATTTTCTTCTCTAAATTTAACTTTCTTTGAGAAATCATTTGTTTCCAGCCTAGAGAAATACATTGATCTGTCTTATAAAATATTGGTTTTAGAATGCATTTGGAAGCCTTTTCACCTTTTATTTATCTATATGCCTGGGATCATTAGGTTAGCATTTCTTAGTTCATTTTTTACTGAGAGCCATGGGTAATTTTACCGGGAGTCTCATTGGAAAGCCATGGACTAGACTCCAGCTTTGTCAGATCTCTTCAGTGTTGCTCACTGCCTTCATGGCAAGAGCTGCAGCGGCAAGTGCAGTGGCCCCAAGAGAGAGAGGAAGTGGTGAGGAATAAGGAGTGTGTCATAGCAATGTGAAGATGCTCCACTGCCGGGGCAGTGCCAAGATCCAGCATTCAGCTGCAGTCCAGTGTGAAGTCTGCAACTGGATTGGCCTCGCTTCAGATCATGCCCAAACAGGTAATTTCCGGTGTAAAACTGAAAAAGGGAAATTTAATAATCTACAGCTAGTGGCGGAGGCAATGCTGAACAGTTCTCTAGAGGTGAAATTCATTGGTGTTCGTTGTTGTGCAGCAGATCTGTAGCATCAAGTCATACTGAGATTGCAACGTCAGTCTTAAGTGATGGACTTACCTTTTACAGACTGAATACTGTGAAGGTGAACTGCTGCTCTTTTAGGTTGAATCCTTGTGATTCAGTCCAGTTTGTCTGAACTGTGGGGTATTACAGCCCTGTGCCTTGAAACAGGCTGTGTCCGAATAAGAATGTTGTTGACTTTGAGGATCAAGTCAACAGTTCTTTGTTATTGTTTTGTTGCCTTTTTTTCTTTTTAAGGAGGAGAAAAACAACTCACTGAAGGCAGTATGTCAGCTAGTCTTATTGTAAGGATTGTTTCTCTTCCTCTCACACTGTGTGCTGCTGCCTCCTCCAGCATGCCCAGTACCATCCCATCTCTGTCCATGGTGGCAGTTTTTGTCAGTTTCAGTGGGAGCTGTCTGAGTATGAGATACAAGACTTGGGCAGGCATTTGAGCCTGCAACTTGTGAGGACAGTGCCTTACTTGCTGGAGATAATTCCCCAAGCACAGTTAGCCTCAGTATTTATTTAACCTCTGTTTGCATTGTTGTCCAAAAAAAAAAAAACCAAAAAAAAAACCTGCATGGCAGCAGTTATTCCTTACCCCAGGCTCAAACCATGTGAGCAAAGTGCAGCAGAGCTCCGACAGCACAACTGTGACTTTCAGTATGCAAGGTATCCTTGACTACAGCACTGCGATTCCCAAAGTTACCTCTGCTTCAGCACTTATATAAAGCACAAATTTTTAAGGTCCACACAAAATCACTCAAAGTGATTTTCTGATGATGAGTGTATGAGTAGTGATACTCCAGAAGTATTACTGTTATCAAATATGTATCTACAAGCCAAATGGGTTTTGTTTTGTTTTGGAATGTAATAAGTCTGGGGGTAATTTGCATGTGAAGGATGTTACCACGTTACAGAGTATGACTCTGAATTGGTGACAGGGCTATTCAGGTGCTTATAATTAAGCATATACCAAAGCGCTGTACTGGTTAAGGACTGGTGTGTCTCTTCATTTACTTTTTAGTGAACTTCAAATGAGATCATGAGTAAACATGCTGATTACTGGTCTTAATCCCAAAATCAATTGTGAACACCTTGGGAGTTTATGAATCATCTGTGTAATTTCATTGGTTTTCAGTAAGGGGTCATTTGTGGAGAGACCTCAGTGTATTTTCTTCCCAGAAGCTGCTTTGAAGGAGCTTGATCTTACAAGGTTCTACATGTTCTTTATTCATGTTAACGTGTCTCTGGGAAACAGCACCCTACCTGATCAGACCCTGATAAACACAAGCTGAAGCAGTGTCTGACCTCTGTGGGTCACCTGCTTTGCTGAGCAGGCTAAATGCTTATGGACTTGTTAGTCTCAATATACAGCGTACTCCTTGTGAGGCTGTTGCTGGAAGCGAAAAAAATAGCAGAGTGCCATTTTCGAACGTTTGACTTTATCCATTGTGCAGCAACATGTGAGCAGCTGGGATGCAGCAACCTGCAGAGAAGAACCATCGTCATCAGGTTTATCTTTGCCAAATACTGTGCTACACTCAAAGGCTTAATCATAACTTCAAACCCGTGAGGCAGCCTCCCTAATTGGGAATAGCATGTGAGGATCTGGTGATGCCAAATGGATCCTCCAGTAGCCTTGAACCCTCCATGCTTTGGAGGACGTACCCTGATGCTGGGGATGCTCAGATGTTAAACAGAGATGCTGTCTGCAGTGCTGCACAACAGCCAGGCTAAGTTCTGCGTAGATGATCTATAAGCCATTTGCAGTTTAAGGGTTTGTGGCCTCTGAAGTTTGTGTATTTTGCAGATTGCTTGTGCCATAGTCTTCAAAAACTGTTAGCTTTTAAGACAAGCAGATGGCTTTAACAAAATATATTTGCTGGCACCTGGAACAGGTGGATCTGGAATCAATTTATGCAGTGTAATTTTTTTTCCACACCCCTTTTGGAATAATTTTATACCCTGGAGCCACCTAAGATGCTTATTATCTAGCCAAAAGGGAACAGCTTCTGTCTGACTGCACAAGATTTTAAACATCTTTTATAGCTAATGCCTAGATTGAAATGCAAAATTTAGTGATGGGAGTGCATGTGAATTTGTGAAACTCCCTGGAGAAAATGTGGGTGCGTGTATCAGTGAATGAATTATGCTCCTCCATAGAGTGAGAGGGCTTTTTTTAGTTGTAACAAATGTCCTGTGTTCAATGTTTGTCATTTTAAAAGTAGTATTTTTCATTTCAAGTGCAAACCTTGTGCAGGTTACTGATGTAGAGTAAAAATGTAAAAACAGCTTTCACTTTATTTGAAAGGATAACAGAATTAAAATTTCTTATGTAGTATGAAAGTGTCCTGACTCAGATCCAATTGGAGTTTCCAAAATATGGCTGTGACAGTTACAACTACTTATGTGAGGAAGGAGAAGATCTTGCCTGTCTTCTCAAGGGGCAGGAAACAATCTCTGATGAGACCTTGGCCATATCCTCATTCTTGCAACAGAATTGGGGCCAACGAGCTTAGCTGGCTGTGTAGTTCATAGTGACTTCAGAGAGATTTTGAGTGGGCGCTGGGACCATCTGCACAACTTGGAGGTAGGACTGGGAAGTAAATCTGGGAATACTCTGGGGCTGGCCTCTTAAGGGAAGAGAATGCTGACTATGGATGGCCTATTGGACAGGTTTCATTGCTTTGCTGTGTTTCCTGGCCACGTGGAAGTTGTTTAGCCTGCCGTTTCAGCTAGAGCTTCCTTATTTATCTCCTACAATGCTGATTTACAGTAGATCAAATAATAAAGGGGAAAAAAAAAGAAGACAAGAAAGAAAAGGCTAGGAAGTTCACTCTGGATAATGCAGTTTGACAGGATAATATAGTAAATTCAAGAATGTAGAGAGATGCATTTTGGAGGCTGTATATACAATGCAGAGAAGGAGAAATTGGCTAGGTCTCAAAAGTTTGTTAGAGTGATTACAGATCCCCCTGCCCTGCCTCATGTTCCTTTCTCTGCTCTCTCTTCCTGATTGAACATGATTGTCTGCCAGAGGGAGATTTTAAAACACATGGTTTGGACAGGGCAATCAGTCTATGTTTATAAATCACTTAATATTTCACTCTCTGACCTTTTTGGGGTCCACTTCACATATGAAGGGGATTTTCATTAAAAATACAGAGCTGAGATGCATTTTCTGCCTGTGTCCAAGGTGCTCCTCCAGTCTAAGGAGAGCTCAGCTTTTAGTTGTAACTGCAGCTAGTAACCACCTACTTAAAATAAAAGACAACAAGGGAAAGAATATAATCGGTGGCTTGTGGTAGGACAAAGATGCATACTTTATTCAACATGGGCAAAACAGGACTATGCACTGTAACTATGTGCTGTTCCAATACTGATGAAAGATGATGTCAAGTAACACATAATACAAATTATGAAGAATTCTACAATTCCTGCTTTGTGTGTAAAACTTACCCTTATTTCCATTTTGACAACTATGCTCAGCAGTCAGAAGTAATCATCATCAAGGAGAGAAACTGAGGCATAAAAGGACTATGGCCTGGAGAATTTAGTTAATTGTTAAAGATATCGTGAAACATAACAATGCAGATACACGCCAAGAAAGATTGCCAGCGACTGAAATCAGTATGACTTAGACTTTGAGGTCTGTGAAAAGTCTGGATTTACGTGACTTGCTCAAGGTCATAGAGTGCATTAGTGGCGGAGGCAAGGTTACAACCCCTGAAAAGACTTATTCACATACTTAATTCTAAATCTGTATTTAAATCCTATGAATTAAATGCTTTGTCTCATTGCTTTCCTGCGTCAGAGCCCTAGACTTGTGCCTTGCAAGACTGTACATTTATCTCCCTGCTAAAAATTGCCAGTAAGGAACTTGATCATGCAAATGCTTTACTCACCTAAGCAGGTCCGTTCAAGTTAGCATGAATACAGTTTGAGAAAAAAAATACCCTGATCACATATGCAATGGGACAATTGGTCCCAACATTTTGAAGATGAACTAGGGATTATTCCATATTTTGTATTTTTATATGCACACACAGACATGCACCTATATAGATTGAATTAAAACAAAAACAATGATTAACATCTTTAAAATGTAACATTTTTCCCCCTTAATTGTTCCCAAGAGAGTAATTTACTAGATACCTTCTGTATTTGCCTAGGACTGTACATCAAGAATACAAACCATGATATTGCTAATGCTGTGTGTTCCCTCTAATGGGTCTTTGAAATATTAAAACAACTTATATTTGGAATGAGCTTTGCACACCTCCTTGTCTGTGGTTGCTTTGCAAATCCAGGTTTCACAGCTTTGCCTCGGAGAATTATGAGTTTATTACACTCCTGGAATGCTAATAGCACTTTGTTTTTTCCCTAAATTTCTTCTTCATATTTATTTATTGATTCTTCATTTGAGCATAGTTTCTCAGATAATGGTGGGGTATGTACTACTGAGAATAGCTGGTGTGAGTTAATTTGAAGAAGGCTGAAGTTACACCACCATCCTTTGCCAAGAATCTCTCTGTAAAGTTCATAAGGTTAGGTGTCCAAAATGCTAAATTTGTTGATATGACTTGATAAGCATCGAATCATGAAGGTTGGAAAAGACCTCAAGGATCATCAAGTCCAACCGTCAACCCAACCCCACCCAACCCACTAACCTATGACGCCCAGACGCATCCTTCAGCTACGATCCCAGCCCACTTCCACTCCAGACCAGCCCCGGCACACCCTGCCATCCCCCCCAGAGCTGGGGGACTGTGGGGCAGCGCAGCCGCGCGCCGGCGGGTTTTGGGAAGGCTCTGCCCCGCTCCCAATGTTATATTTCATTCCTACTTTCATAAAGATAGAGTCTATCAAGGCTGACAAATATAAATTTAATTTTTAATTGCAAACTCATTGACGGATTTGCACATGATATACTTTAGGGAAGCAGCGTTTTCTATGGTTACTTGGTCTTTACTCAAATGAAGAACATTGGCTTTTGAGAGAACACATGAATCGGGTTTTTAGCATTTCAACCTCTAGTTTACATTTTACTTTTGATTTCTGGGATTCTCCCCCATCTAGTCCTTCCTCCCACAGTGATGGACGGTAACTCCAGAAAGGTGCTTTCAGTCGTTTTAGCTGTCTTCCCTGAAGGCACAGAACTTCTTGAGCAGATTCATGTTGAAGCTGGTCAACTATTCTAAACAAGTATCCTATTTTGATTTAAATATTTCTGAAGAAAGGGAACATCCTGCAATTATTGGTTAAGTGTTTAAAGTTCAGCAGCCCTCAAGATTATATTGCCTCTTAGTTTCTCAGTTGCTAGGTTCTTGGTCCTGTTATGCTCTCATCTGGAGAGCAGAGCATCACATTTTCTTGCTGTGGAAGTACTTGTGAACTGCAATCAAGTAGTGTCTTAATTTCTCTGTGTTATTTCAGTATGATACTGGATTATTCTGTGTTTTTTCAATCCTATGGCCCAATGGCTCTTCTCTGAATGCTTTCTAAGGATGCTACAGGCCAAAGAAGACAGTCGTGCTGACAGCTGCAAAGGTTTGGGAGAACGGGAACAGCAGAGATTGCTGAGCAGAACCGAGGAGATAGATAGCAGGAGAAAAGGACTATAAAGTTGGAAGGCAGAAAATAGGTATATTGGTATGGGACGCTCTTGGTATGAGGAGTGTGGTGTGATACATGCCTGTGAAGAACTGGAGGAGCTGTAGTGGTAAAAGGCAAGAGCAGATTTTTAGTGGCAGAGGATGGCCGGGAGGTAGGTAGGGACTGCAGCAGCAGCACTGCTTGTGTATCAGAGCAGCGTTGCATCAGAGGAGCTCTCTGCAGGGAAATGTCAAAACATCTGTCTGGGCATAACCAGACTCTCTTTTTCACTCAGGAGCACTGTGATGTAGGCAAAGAAAAGAGACGCTTTAAACTAACTGAGGGCAGAGTTCAAGTTGAATTTCTGGTGAGGAAGCCATTCTGTTCTTGCAAGTGTAAGATCTGAGCTCGTAGAATAAAACTCACTTTTGCAATCTGTACAAATGCATGAAGTGTTACTCATTTCAGTGAAATGACCTGTGGATGAGAATTTACCAGTCTGAGTTCTTGATTGCTAACACAAGGCAAACATTCTTAAACTATTTCCAAAAGCTGTACTAGTGTACAGTTGGGCTGTGCTAACCTTGACTGTGATACTTGTGGTCTGAGAGGACTGGAACCTTCCCATAAGTAATACAATTTCTGTTGTTAGTTTGGAAAGATGTTATCATTTAATGAAAACTCTTTGTTTTCTGGCAGGCTACTCTGCTATCCATTTACAAAGCTCTCAAAGGACTTGGACGTCCATGAAAAGTGCAAGAGCCCAGTTCTACTCACAGATACACTAGTGCAGCCTCACTCAAGAACTGCAGTTGTGCTTGGCTGTTTGTACCTATGGGAAGGGATTGCATAGGGATGGTATTCATCCAGAAGCACTCTCCAAAATCAGTTCTGCAAGATTATGCTGTTGCAAAACCCAGCACCAAGAAAAGCATTTAAAGTTTTAATTAACCCAAAACAACAAGATCTCTCTTTCTGTTGAATTTTCCCAAATGTTTGAGCGTGAGATGCAGAAGTAATTGATTAGAAACAGAAGTAAAATAATGAGGGTTGCTTTTTTTTTTTTTTCCTTTCCCAAGCTGATTCAACTGAGGAAGGAAAAAAAATACACCTCTGAAGTTTTTACTTGGGTTGTGTAAGACTTTTCTCCACAAAGAGACCAAATGAACTACTGAAGTGCTTCAGTGAAGTTATCACAAGGACCTGAGCCAGTGGGATTATTTGCATGGCAGACTTTTATCTGCTAGAATCAGGGGTTTAAATTAACAGTATAAAGATTTGTAAGTAATCTGATGTCTGCAGTTCTAATGGTCTAAGATATTTGTAGAAGAGATAAGGGCCTGATCCTGCACCAAGGGACATCAGTAGCTAAAGCTCCATTTTTGTAAGTTAAAATTGTGTTTTTCACTTAAAAAAAAAAAAAAAAAGTTCACATCTTGTAGTTCTTATCTAAGGACTATTTGCTTTTGAAACTGGCATGCTACCTGAGTCAGGGCTCCAGGTTTTCAACCTGACAGTACCTCTTTAAAATGCAACAGTATAATTTAGGCATCTCTTATTTGTTTTGAATAGCAGAGTTAACATGTCTGTCAGTTCCAATGATTTGATAGACGTGATTAAAAGGCAGAAGATCAGGAAAAATGCGTATTTATCACAGCCAACCCCTCCCCAATGAAAAAGTAAGTGGCTTAGTGGCATATTTGCAATTGAGGTGTAACTGAAAGCATTTTGGGAAATGTGCTTTGTAGACTGCTTTGAAATCGTGTTTTCTATTATGACCAGTTTCTGGAACAGATTATCATGATTGTAGGAAGCACTTCAAAGCAGATTGATGTAGGAATATCTTTCCCTGAAAACTTTGGCTTCTCTGTAAGACAGAAAGCTACAAATGTGTCTGCAATCTGTGTTGTTTCAGCTACAACAGTATTTATTTGATACAAATGGTCTGCTATTAATTTCCAAAATGCTCCAAAGCACTTTGTATTCTGCTGGTCCCTCTGTTTCACAGAGGGTTTCAAAGGTTGTGTTTCCATTCTCCCATATCCTTCTAAATTTCTGTTTTGTATTTTTTTTAGACTGAGACTTAAACATTGTAATGAAATATTGAGCTGCATCTGATAAACAGTCAGACACTAATTTAATATATCAGTGGCCAGACTTTCATAGAACAGATCTTGACGCATCATCTAGTCCATTCCCTGACCTCAGACAGGATCAACTATACCTCTACCATCCAGCTGAACACAGACTCAGCTGAACTTGGCATTAGCTAAACCTTGATAGGAACCGGAGATATGCTTACAGTATATTCAACTCTGAATTTTCACCCACAAGCCTAGCTATAATCTGTTCAGCAAGACTTCTAAAAACTTCACTCATAGGCTAAAGTCTGTATCTTTGATAACTGAAGTCTTCTACACACTTGCAAACACAGGAGAAAACAGGAAAAGCCAGCTTTCTGGTTGGTATGAAACCAGGTGGCAGCAGCATATTGAAGTGTGGTGGGATGCCAGTAAATTTTTGCTTTTCAAGAATATTGAAAAGGGAGGAAGCATGTGCAGAAAATGAAAGGCAGCAGTAAGTAGAAAGACAAGAATCATCTAGAACTCTCTTGCTCTGCTATATTTAGTAGCACATGTAGAGGACAGGAAGAAAAATTTACAAAAAAGTTGTCGTGTTATTTTGTGCCTTATCCAGCTGTAACACATCAAACTCCTTGCATCGCCCTTTATGATTCCTAAGTGAAAAAATTTCCTTTTTACCAGGGAAGAAGCTGAGACAAAGAGAAGTTGAGTCACTTGTCTAAGCTCGTAGAGGGAGGCAGTGAATGAGAGTCCTGCAGTCACAGTTGCTTTTTCTTGTTTGACAGCAGAAATATGATGAATTCTTTATGTTAAAGCAGAAGGGCCTTGAAATAGTCCCTGCCCTTTCCGGGAAATTATTTTTTCCTGTAAAGAAAGGCCAAATGCTGTTGATGGATACCTTATGAATTTTTGTGGTACCTGTTAAAAATACAATTTTTTTTATTCACAGTGTCATCAAATGAACAATTTGACAAATAAGTTTGATACCAAAATACCGTATTGCTTTTCTCTGTCAGCTCTTTCAATAACTAAGGAGATACACTCTGTGTGCTATAATCCATGAATTCAGTTCAAAGTTGCTATCCTGCTGTTTGAAGCCCCACCAAGACCTTTTCTTTACTCTTGTGCTCAAGTGTTTGTCACTTTCCAGATGCTGGGAGTCTGTCTTGTCAATTAAAGAAAATAATTATTGGCAGAGAGACTCTTCCACACAACTCATGCTGTAGGTTGGCTCTTCCTTTCCTACAGCCACACCGTATCTGGTGTTCACTACAGAATGCAGGAATGGAGCGGCCAAACATGCTGCAAGTTCATGTGTCATCAGTCTTCAGCACTGGCCTGAGCTTCCTTGGCCTCTGTAAGGACTCTGTAACTATGCTATGTGGCACTTCTTTAACCTGTTCATCCTCACTCACCCATCACATCATCGTTTAAAAACCTGCTTTATTCCTTGCTCAAGGTGTTTCAGGTCTTTTTTACTTAATTCCATAAATTTTATTCTTTTAGTCTAGAACACAATTTATTTATAAAATGTGGTGAGTAAATTAAGTTATTTTATGCAAAGGACTTATTCTGGTTGTTTTTGAAAAAATTGCTTTTAAATAAGCTTCTAAAGCAGACAACTCTGTGAACCCTTTTTTACCCTTTCTTTTCTCCAACATAGAAAATGAATAGCTAAGCACCAATTTTTGCCTGTATTTTTAGTGAGCATAAATTAATCTACTTAATATGTAGTATGCTTCATGCATCTACACATAATTAAATCATATTTGTTCTTAGAAACTATTCGTCTAGTGTAAACCTGCTTCCTGAGTAAATATTCCTTTAATTAGTAGAACAAATAGATAGTGGGATTTGGAGTTGATTATCACAGCATTCCTTTCCCTGATGTCTGCTTCAGATCTGCGCAGCAGAGAGGTGTGCTAAATGCAGCCAGGGAACACAGCAGCAAGCTTTTTTTGCAGTTTGAAAATAAATACATCTTATGAATACTTCACACCTACAGAACCGTTCATTTGGGGATTACAAAGTGCTTTGCCCTGCTGCGTAGGTATTATTTATTTCCATTTTAGAGGAGGATAAAGTGAAACAGAGAGCGATTAGGGCCAATAACACAACATCCCCATGTTGTATTAATAGCTGTAGCTGTGCTAAGATGTATATGGTTGTACGCTACTCGTGTAGAGCAGCAGAGGACATGGCTTTTCATACAGCCTAATGGGGTGCAGCCTCCATTTTTGGATGCCTGATTGTGCATTTCTGGTCTCAGGGGTCCTGAAAGCTCAAAGCAGATGGAAGACATGGAGAGTTAAAGACACTGGAGACCTTGGAGCCATGGCTCTCCAGCAGGGCACCGCATTTTCAGATTTGGCTGCTGGTGTTTCGTGGCTTAGGACTGGGGTGTGCAGTCAATGGCAGAGCTGAGAGGTGAGTTTAGACATCCTGCTGCCCGGCCTTGCTGTGCCAGAGCAGAACCATTTAGTCACAGATGCAGATCCTTGTCCTCATTGCACAACACATCAAGGAGGTTGGAAGCTCCTTCTGGACACGTACATGTCCTTAGTGTTTCTGCACTTGCCTCTGGGAAGGTGTGTGTAGATGTTGGGCTTGTTTAGGCTAGTGAAGAGAAGGCTCTGGAGAGACCTTATAGCAGCCTTCCAGTGCTTAAAGGGGGGTACGGGAGAGATGCAGAGGGACTCTTCACCTGGGACTGTAGTGATTGGATGAGGGGTAATGACTTTAAGCTGAAAGAGGGTAGATTTAGTTTGGATATTAGGAGGAAGGTTTTTGCTGTGAGGGTGGTGAGGCACTGGAACAGGTTGCCCAGAGAAGCTGTGGATGCCCCATCCCTGGAGGTGTTCAAGGCCAGGCTGGATGAGGCTTTGAGCAACCTGGGCTAGTGGAGGGTGTCCCTGCCCACAGCAGGGGGGCTGGAACTCGATGATCTTTAAAGGTCCCTTCCAACCTTAGCCATTCTATGATTTGATTATTCTATATGGGTGTCACTGTTTCCCAAGATTTTTTATGTTGAAACCCTATAGGAGTAATGCCTCAGAAGTTATGGGAGAAATAAATTTCCTGAGGGAGGAGTTTAAGAGTTGTCAGCAGCTTCACGTTTCATAACTGCAGGGTAAGGAAGTTCTTATAGGGAAGGGTAGATTTTGAGCTCTTTCTCCTGCTGAGTTAATTAGCCAGAATTTAAAGCACTTCCTGTCCTGAGCTGGAATTTCTTATGTGGGAAAGAGAGGTAAGAGACCATAGCCAAATGAGAGCCCCAATTACGGACGCAGGTGAACAAGGTTTATAAATGGCTGTCTTGAGTCTGAGCAGGAGACTATGTCTGCCAGTGAAATACTGTTTGAACATATCCTTAATGAAAAGAAAGGGTTTACTGTGGAGTCAGCAGCCGAAACATCCTTTCTGCTGTTAGAGTGTAGCATGCCACATGTGGTGAGCTTCCTTCTGGCTTTGCTTTAGGAGTATGGGCAACAGAGGTGGCATTAGGAGACCTGGGAATGTCAGAGCTGAGAGAAGCAACTGAATACCGTGTGATACCATGTTAATGGGGACAGGTCTTTGCACCTGCTTGTCTTTGTATGGGTTAAATTCATAAAACCATAAACCATCCCCACTCACACACATACTGACTTACAAAAATCGTCTCTTCTTACAGTTGCTGTTTCCTTTTTTTCCTCACTGGAGCCATTAGATGTAGCCAAACCTGGTCAGATAATGGATTGTGAAGGAATGAATGTGTCGCTTAAACAAAAACATCTTTAGCAGCTAACAGGTTTAGAGTTTTATTTCTCTATGCGCTTTAGCTCTGAAAGCTCAAGGGATGTTCCTTCATGGCTCTGAGGGCTTTATTTTAAAAGCAAAGGCATCAACTGCCCAGTAAGTACGTAGGATGTTGGTAGAGCTCATGCAGCCTGTGCCTCGTCAGCTAGTGCAGGTGTGCCTACCTGTGCAGTGGTTGCATCCCCTGCCTGTGGTGGAATGATAACTAAAGAGTGCCTTTATGTGGTTTAGTGTAATCCTCTTAACCACAAGAAGATGTTCTGACTGTGTAATACAGTATCCGCTTGAGGAGTTAGCAGGAAATACCTATTGGAATTCAGATTTACATCCTGGATTATTGGGCAATAATTTCCTCTTTGCAGGAAGTTCTAACTCATGCAGAGGTCAAATGGTGCAAGGACAGGAAGTTTAAACCAGCTCCAAGAGGATGTCTGATGAGCGCTCTCTGCTTCAGCTTTCCACTGTGAATGACTACAAGAGTACATGTCATCTGTTTTGTTCATTGAGATCAAAAGTTCTTTTGGGATGAGAAGTTACTCTGTGGATAGCACCTTGTGCCTCTGTAACACAAATAGTGGTGGGAATCCATCTGAAATCCAAGTGCCTTGTGGTTTAAAAGCTTTCTCTTTGTTTTCAGATAACAATCTCTTTAGCAATTTGAGGCATTTAATGAAAATTGTTTTAGAAGGATGGCAGTATCTTAGAGAGCACTGTGTGTATTTTTTGTGTAGTTAGGAGTTGAAACCATACAGTACAGCTGAAGCCTTAGTGTTTTTCTGTGCTGTGACAGGTAGCATTGATTTTACAGTTAGGTAAGACTGATTTCAAATGTTTTCTTATTGAGTTTATTGGCACCTACAGCTAACAATGTTAAAAGGTTAAATGGTATGCACGTTACAGTGCACACAGCCCAAAAATTTGTTTAGAGAACTGAAACAATAGAGTCTCTTGTGACTTCTCCCTTCACCCTACAAAATTTCTGTGTGTGGATGTCTAGCCTTGATGAGGTTGTTCAAGATCACTGGACACGGTCTTCTTATATCTTTTCTGTGCCTCTTGTGGAGAATATTTCTGGCTGAAAACTGAACTGAAGGAAGGGCAGAATGGGCTCTTGAGCTGAACATAGGTTGAAGACTCGGAGCATTCCTGAACCATCTGTGAACAACCTGTCACCCATGGCTAGCATCAAGTCCTGTTACAGGCTTAGTGTGTGAACATAAGCGTGTCCCAAGAACATTCCATGCTTCGTTACTCATCCCCCTTACAAAGCCAACAGTACTTCACAGAGATGTTGTAAGGGTTTGATACTGGGATTTGTAAAGCTCTGGGAACACTTAGTCTGGGCCAGCTACAGAATTGGAAGTATTAATATTGCTTGGAGTCAAGTAATCCTGTATTAATGTCACCTGCTTTGGTCTGTGTTAACAGTCAGAAAGGGACATGAATTGACTGAGAAAGAGAAACCTGTGCTGTGATTGCTTAAATACAAACCTAGGAACTGGTAAGTTTTAACTGCTAAACTCATCCCTGCCACCAGCTCACTCATTGCCTTGGGCAAACAATGGAAAATCAGCATCAGGTTTCTCTGTTGAAGTAATAATGCATAAGGAAAAAAAAAAAAAAAAAAAAAAGAGGCAGCATTTTCTAGAGCTGTGAGAATTAATCAGAGATTGTTTGAAAGGATTGCCTGAAAGTGCTATATATTTTAAATGGCTTCCCACCTCAGCATATTAGTCGTATGCACAGGAAAAAATTAGTCTGAAGCACAGCTCCCATTTGATGATTTCCATTTGAAATGACCCTTCCTTTCATCAAAAGAACAGAAAGGACAGATGTGTGCTATTAAAAACAATATGTTCTTGTTCAAACTGGTAGTGTTCTCTCTGAAACCCACCCTGCTGGAGCAGTGCTTGCAGAAAAACTAGATTCCCACTAGTTAGCTGCTGCTAAGTCTTCCACTTCATTCCCTGAATTACTTGCAGAACAGCTGGCACTAGCCACGCTTATTTCCTTTGAAGCAAGAAGTTTGCATTTCCCGTTCTTAGATTCCTGCACACCTGTGCTCCCAGTAACAAGCAGTGATCAGCAGTGAGTCACTTGACACACTGTGTGTCTAGCGTTGGCTTTGCTCCTAGTGACATGTGCCAGCCTAGGCAGAAAAAAAAAAAATCAAAAAAACATAGACCCCAAAGGCATCATAACTTGAATTATTTCCCCTCATTCTTTCCCTTCCCGCACTGGAAATCCAGCTTGCGTATGGAGTTCATGAACTGGAAACAAGCTGCTGACTCTGTGGCTGCTGTTGGCTATGATCTTCCAAACCTCAGCATTCAGATTGAAAGCCAGACCTCTCTGGTGCATTAAGTCTTGCACTCTAGCTTTAATTGGTGAGCTTCCTTTCAGGACTAAGAGATTACAAAAGATTTGCCAAGACTCTCTTGTCAGTGGTCCATCTTCCCGTGATACTCTAGCTAACTTGACTTTGAAGAGGGCTGCAGCTGATGATCTCCATTCTCTCCTGTACAAGTGCACACTGCAAGGGTCCAACTGCCACTGAAGTTCCCATGGACTTGCTTAGCTGGCACCAGTTTTGATGTGGACTGTGCCCAGTAGAAAGTATCTCTTTAGAACTACCCTCTAAAAGTTACTGAAGAAGTTACTGTATTTGTTCCTCCTGAATTTAAAGCCTATGAATTGGCCACAGGCCTCCTGCTATGGACCTGATCACTGAAATAAAAGGGGGAAGGTGTCTTAAAATTCCTTCCATCAGTTTTGGATCAGGCTGTCTTTTAAAGATACTTGTCCTCTCTTCTAATCTGAACCAAGTATTCTTAAGGGCTGTTCATATCTTTTCTGTTTCAGAAGTTTTTGCATTTCACTCCTACTGGTTCACAGTCTCTCTTATTTAGTATGACTTGTGGTCTGTAGAAGCAGGTTGGTTTTCATTACTGCATCAGACCTGGATAGCTACCAAGATCATATTTTAACAGAAGGTGGAATATATCAATGTTGTACAACTGAAGTTAAAGCCAATAGCATATTTTACCTTTAAACTAGTGAGTCTACCAAAGCCAGTATTTTTTTTGAGCTGGATGGGGACTGTACATCTGTTGTGGTACAGCTGGAATACATGTCGTTAAGGGCAGGGTGCCCTCTCCAGGGGCTGGGTGTAGTGCTTTATATGCTGTCCACCTGCAATGGACTGTTTTCACTTGGCTGCACTGAACTGTCGTCATTGTTGAAAATAAGCAGATTTGTTATTTAATACGTCTGGCAGTCTGACAGGGAGTTGTAGTAAAAAATCTAGAGCGCACTTGGTTGGCATCCTGTTCCCAGCAGGAAGGAATCATGTAACAACAGATCCCTGTGCTTGTCCTCTTCTGCTAGGGGTCTTATACCTGCTGGAGAAAGACCTCTAGGGTGTTGCTGTTTATTGACACCAGTCTGCAAAGGATAACATAGTAGCACTGCTTCTCAGAAAGAGCCTTTTGGCCTTGGATACCCTCTTTGGCGAGAGGGATGAAGACAGTGTTTTGTAGCTGACAGTTCATGGGTTCCTGATGCAGGGAAGTGCTGCTATGTTAGGTCGTCCTGAGAGGTCGTGTGTCTACTCTGCTGAATGCAGGAGGGCAGGTCTCTTCTGGTTCTCTGTCAGAAATCCCCCCAAAGGCAAGTGCAAACTTCAGTCAAATTGCTTCTCTTATAGGCTGGTAAATTATGTGGCTCTTTTGGCTGGAAATGGGCTGAGCTGTTTGCCCTGTAACCTCTGTTCCTTTCCTGATTCCCATCTGCATTGTCAGAAATGGGCAAGCCCCTGTCTGCTACCAGCTGGGATGCTGCCGACAGGGCTGCTGCCCTCCCAGTGGGGCAGGGCTCTGGCTGGCCCTGAATGAGATGCTGGCAGCTCCCATCCTTCCTTCTGCCCAGTCCCTGCCGGCTGCAGTGCTTGGTTGTTGTCTTTTGCTTTCATCCTCATCACCGTACCTAATCCAGTGATTACAGCTGTTTGTGTTTCACCAGAAAACCTCCGCATCTGTCTGATGGGCTGGCTGTGGTGGTAAGGGAACGAGGAATTTTCAGCTACTCCAGCCTTGGGCTGAAATACACAGATTTTTAATGACATTTTCAACTGAATGCTAGCAGTAGCTGTTTATGAAGCCACGAATGTGTCTCTTCATGCCACTTGAACCCTTCTTCGCTGAGGGTGAGGGCACGGTTAGTCATTCAACAGGCAAACATCTGGTGCTTTTGAGTGCCCTGCAGCTGTTCCTAGTTAGCAGGCCTCACCTTGGCCTGGCTAAGCTAGGAATGTGTTAGTGCAGGCATTTTCATTTTATGCTTTCAACCACCACCATAAATGGGCAGGGGGTAGAATTTGGTTGCTCATGTGGTCTTTTCCGGTTCTGTATCCTTGTGTTTCTAGATCCCAGCTCATTCTGGACAGTTTATCTCTCTAGGGATGTGTGATAGATAAAAGAAATAGGATTTTCAGAGGATTTCTAACCCATTAACTGTGTCCTTTCAGGCAGAATGGGAGTCAGAAAACCAGGGAGAATAAAAAATGCCCTTATGCAATCTCTGCTCCTTTCCTCCCCATGCTTGGCTTCCCTTCTGAATCCCAGAGTCACCCTGTGAATATGGGCAATTCATGGCTGATAGTTGAATCCTTGCAAAACTCCTTTTGTTCTTTTTCCTTGCCTTTGTTTCCTTCATCACTGGCAACCCACTTAGGCTTTTAATTCTGGAATGACAAGAAGTTTCTTTGTTTTCCACAACTGGGGAGATGCCCTTTTCCAAATGCCTCTCCTTGTAGCCTCCCTGCAATAACTGGCTTCTTCCAACTCTTCCAACTCTTAGCAAGTATTTTTTCCTGTCTGAACATAAAACTGCTTACTTAGCCTTTTTTTTTGTCTCATGTCTTCTTGCAGAAGCAGTATGAGATGTACAACGGGCTCCTAGTGCACCTAGTCTATGGCTGATGCAAGGTGTCTTGAGGTTTGGAGCCTGAGCTCAAAGTGCATTACAGCCTCTAGGATTGCAAATAGTGTTTGTAGGCAGAGCCCTGAATTGCTCCAGGTGTCTCAGTAGAACTTAATCGTAACCGGCTTTCTTCATCCAGGCATAGCTTCCAGGCACACTCAGTCTCAGAGAAACATTGTGCAACTGCTCTGTTGTATTGCAAAGTGCAAGGAGAAGTTCTAGTTAAAGTGATCCTCTCCATCATTTAGAAAGTAAAATCTCTGTGGTGAAAAGGCTTCACTGCATGATATTTCAGTAATTGGAAGGTGGCAGATCCAGCATATTGTACAGGGAGAACTTGTGCTCTCTGTCTGTTGTGTAACATGTATTTATGGAGACTAATAAGCAGAATGGTGGGGGTCTTTTGACCTTTTGACCCAAGGAAGAATTGTTATAAATTGTAAGCTAATTAGAATTGGAAGAGGGCTGGCAGCCTATCCAGTTCATCCTTTGCTAATATGGGATTGCTCCCTACAATGCATTTTCTCCTGTTGGCTTTAAATAACTGAGCATTTATTACTTCCCTTGGGAAAACATACCATTCACCAGCAGTGAACTCTGTCTAACAGCCAGCCTAGACTTTCCTTGATTTCCTTCCCCTTCTCCTGACTAACTCTTTTTAGATTTTTTCACTTTTCCAGTATTTGTAGACAGCTCTGCATAATGCATATATATAAAACGCATATGTCGTGTCAGTGATCAATGATCAGTGTAAGCTTCTTTCTTATAAATTGCTGTTCATGCTACTTCAAGTTTCACTCTGGAGATGTACATCTTCTGGTGCCACTAATTAATGCTTAGCTCAAACTCCAGCATGTCCTTCAATAAGGCCACTTGCGCATCTTCTGTGCTTTGAACAAAACTGTAGTTCTGGATACCTCTGAAAATGTGGCACCACAGTCTTGGAGCAAGATGGGTCCATGTGGGAAGCCACTAACCCCCTTTTTTAACGTGGATGTTAACACCTGTTCATGTGGTAGCCCTTGAAAAGTGATTTTGCTTGTCAGGATAAGTCAGGACAGCTTCTGAATGGAGGCTTGTGGGTGAGAGGTACAGATAGCTTTCCTCAAATGGTGTATAGGGGTGTGTGTGGGGGATATATGGTACAAATGTAGCGGAGACACTTCAGTCTTCCCAGCTGGGAGGTAGGGGTAATGGCACTTGTAGGTGCTATTGTGAAACCTTCAGAAGCCAAATACTAATCACTACTGTGTCAAATGGTGCCTTATCTTTAAAATAGGCTCGTCTGCCACCAAATCCTAGAGGAGTCCTTCCTTTTAGCTGTGTCAGATCTGAATCTGGACATAGAGCAAAAAAGGTTTCAGAGGAAAATATTCCTTTTTAGACTATCCTTGCCATCATTCAGTTTGATGATTAGGCTACCATTTTCTTTTATTTCAGCTCAGCGACCAAGCAGCAATCTGGAATTACACATCAACCCCTGTTTCATGTATTTTATGAATCATTGTAAATTTAAAAAGTCCTTTTTTTGTAAGCCTGAAATTTTACCAGTGGCCAAAGATCCGGAGAATCCATTTAGAGGAAAAATGCTGGTAAAAGTAAGAGAGGATAAAAAGCATCACTGGCTGTGTCTTTTGTTGTAAATCACATTAATTTCATAGAAGTCTTCAACACATCCCTTAAACTTTAATACCTGAATTTCAAGTCCAGCAGTCAGTGGAGTTTTTAGCACCAGCCACAGAGTACTCAGAGTTGGCAGGCAGATGGTCCATTCCCCTCTTTTACATTCTTTTAACGCACTAATACTGCCAGTTGGGCATTTGAAAGCCTCATTAATTTTCCTCGCTGTTTGGCAATAAGACCTTGCTTGTTCCTTGCTGTCTTCCATTACTGAAACCTGTGCAGTTTTCAGATTGCTCCTACTTGTTGCTTTGATGTGGGACTGGATTATTTGCCTTGCTCAGAAACCAAATGGTGGAGATGTTGAGTGATGTAGAAACATGCTGGGATGTGGTGTCAAAAGCACAAGTGGTTAGAGTGTGGAGAGGAGAAATTTGGTGTGTGGGTGCAAGGAGGGGATTAGAAATAAAAGAGAAAGGGTCATGTCAAGACAATATTCATGTTAGATCCAGCAAGCTCAAAGGAGACTGTAACTTGCTCTGGTTAAATTATCTGTGATTTGATGTTATGGAGTAACCAGTGATGTTTCTCTATACTTTCTGGAGAAGTCTCAGGTTTCTGTGGAGCTCTGGAAGTAAATGATGTGTCTAAAAATACTAATTTTGCATACCTCTTTTGCCCCTTAGCCCCCCAAAAGAGAAATGCTTTACAGTGTAGCCTTCCTTAGTGAAGTGAATCTGCAGAAGTGGCAGCATGGAGCTGCATGTTGAGTGGTTTCAAATGGCTCCATATCTCATTATCTAAGTCACAGGATGGATTTTTTGACTGCCTGCCCTGCAAACTCATTTTGAGACAGGTGTGTTAAAAATGCATATGTCCTTGGTTACCTGGAGAGAGCAGAGGTGCTTTGTAGCTCTGAGTGAAGTTAAACGAATAAAGCCTGTATTATTCATCAAGACAAAATCATTTTCTGAATCTGAAAAGAAGAAACTGTCTTGTCTTTGAAAATCATTTATCTGGCCTTGATTTTCCTGAGGGCAGCAAGTAGAAGTCAAGTTTAAAACAGAGACTAAAACTCTTTTTCTGTGGGATCAAGAAAAGTAAATTGCCAGCAGAACCACTTTTGATCAAATAAGCGTCTGCTGCAGGAATTGACTGTGCTACCTGTGCAGCACAATGTTACGGTGTTCATCTGCTCTCCAGTCAGTTACCATTGCTCCCCGTTCTTCCTCTTGGTGTGCCTGGCAAATTGAGAAAGATGGATGTGTAAAAGGTTTTCTCTTTCTCATGTAGACTTCTTGAGGGTGAAGAGCTCACTGATAGATCAACAGTAGTTGCATCTGTCAGCATGTGTGCAGAGAAACCACTGGTGCTAGGAATTCGTGGTAACAGCACCTTTGCTGATGGCGTGGAAAAGCATTGCTTGTTATGTCATGGCTTAAAGAGGACGTGACCAGCATTCTGCAGATCTCGGCCTGCGGCATGATTGTCTGGATTGTCAACTCACAAGTTGAGAAGAGTTAGATATGACCAGATCTTCAGGACAGAATTGAGGGTGATAATAATGATTCATGTGCTGAGTTCCTCTGCCAAAGGGTAGGATGTTGCTGGAGTCATTATCTTTAAGGTAAGAAGTAATTCTGATATCCGAACTGTCTTATCATGGTCAGTATCCATCCATTTCATACCTCGGCGCTCTTTGCTTTTGGGCACCTGAGTCTTGGACAGATTGCAAATTGGAGCAATTTATATTCTTGCTGCCATGGTGAGTTACAGAGGAGAATAAATCTCCAGAGAAAGGTCTGTTGGGCTTGTGTGTGAGTAGGCACAAAGCAACGTCACCAAGGGGACCAAGGCAGCCGCAGCTGGGGTGTGTGTGTGTGTGTGTATGTGTGGCAAATAACAGAAGTAGTATATTGATTGATTTTCCTCAGCTTTTACACTAAGAGAGAAGGTCTGCAGAGAAATTTCTCCATACAAAGAATTAGGATTGATGAGTTTGGAGAATATGGATCCATATTCACTTTTGGCCTATCAACCAACTCCTCTCTTCTAAATTACCCTCCTCAGACTTGTAACAAGTAAGCTCACCAACCAGCCAGTAAGGCACAGCAAAAATATATATATATTTTTTGCTCTAAAAATTCAGTTGATCCCTTTTAATCCTTGATGCCAATGGTATTGTTATTATATTTTCACTGATTCTCTCCTACCATAGTGGTAGGTAGTAAGGTAAAACCCAAATGAGATACAAGGAATATTTAGCCTCTCTCCAGGAGGAAGAGTTCCAGATATTCCCTATTCAGGGAATGTTCAAGATATCCTGTATTTGTGTCTACATGTAATTTGCCATAGTATTTGAATTGGTTATAGTATTTCTTATCTTCCCTCCTAAAATATTTGTGCATCTGTCTGAAATGCCTTTAAACAGGTTCTGCTTTCCACTCCAGACGTGACAGTCTTGCTAGACAGGGTGGAATGTCTCCTAAGGATAGTTCACAAAATGTTTCATCACTCTGAGCATGAAGTAATTCTACCAGTAATAGTATGCATCTTGCCTCCTTAATAAATCTCAGACTTAGCATTTTTCTTACTCTTTTGTAAACTGTATTAGTTGTCACCCAGATTTCTGCAATAGCATTTTGTCTGGCTATTTTCTCCCCTTCATTATACAGCAGAACTTAATTGAACTGAATGAACTATATATGAACATGAAGTGGTGATTACTCAGCTCTGCTTGTGTTAATTCACAAATGTAATTTAACAATTTTAAAAAAAATCTTAACTTCACTCGGTAGTTTTAGAGCATCAATCACAAAATTAATTAGAGCTTTCTAAATACGTCATGCAAATTATGCATTACACCCCCAAATATGCATACCATATAGAATTTATAAGTGTCAGGGAAGGCTTATCACTGCAGCTGTCTGTAGTATCCTGATGTGACTGACTACTGACATCACAGAACCACAGCGTAATGACTTACTGTTTGGTGGCTGATTCTCTGACCAGTGGAGGTTGCTATCAAATATATTGTTGTAATTGGAGTCGAGCTGGAGTAAGATGCTATCACTCCAGCTGCTCATCTCCAAAATCTTGCTGGAGGTTTTTTTATTTAGGTTAACATGCTTCACTTCTCATTTGCAATGGGCTAGGACCACTCACAGAGCCAATTTTAATGTTCATCTGACAAGTGGTAACATGCTACTACGAGGTTTACTGTTTGTGGTTTTTTATTGTCAAGGCATAGCTATTGTTTAGATTGTAGTTGTACATGTTTATTTGGCCTGTATTAACACTCTTGTTTTTGAAGTCTTTTCTTCCTCGGCTGCTATTCCCCTCCAGTCATTCTCTCCTCAAGTCTTGTGGTCTTGACTTAAATTTTGGTGAGATTGTTGTATTAATTTTTAAGTAAAATGCCCTTTGAATCTCTCAGGTAAGACAAGACATAGAAAAACTATAGTATAGTAAGAGTCCATCAGTCTGTGATAAACCCACGTATAGGGCCAAGCACAGTGGGACCCTGGTTCCCCACCACGTCTGTGGAGTCTCAAGTACCCCACAGAGATGCAAGAGTGGGATGACATCTCCAGACTACTGACTCTGCTCCCTGCTCTTGCAACACGGTATGTTGTGCAGTCCTTAATACATCTAGCAAGACCCGTTTTTAAAGCACTTAGGTGTAGGTTTTGCTTAGCGTCTGCCTCATCTGCAGAGACTTGGGCTGCAATGAAGCTACAGAAGTTGCAGTTGGAAAGTTTTCATCTTTAAGCTCGTGGTAACAGACCATACATTTAACTCTGAATGTCTTTAGTTAAATCCTTAATGTATCCTTCATGTTGGTTTCCACAGTGTTGCAAGATCTTGTGCTGTGCTGAACTATTTCAGTGTGTGCAGACTTCAAGGTACTCACTGTTTGCTAAGATAAAGCTGCTTTGTTCAGGACAGCTTTTCAACAAATGTTTCAAAAGATATATTTCTAGATGTGCCCATGCAGAATTCTTTGCAGGACTGTAGCCTAAATCACTTTCAATTTGATTATGGTACAGATGCACTCTATGTCAGGCTGTGCATGGGTATTTAGGGTTCCCTGTGTGTGTAAGATTCGGAGGTCATCTGCTGTGACCCACTGTCATCCAATTTGTGAAACTGGAGCAAGCATGATTTTCTTCAAAGCACTGGGACTCCATATGGACAAAATTTATGCCTATGTGGAGCTCCTCACCAGAGCAGGATTTTATGCAATATTCCTGAATCTAGTAATCTAGGCATAGATTGGAAATCCCACTTATTGGCAAAGCTGAAGCTGGTCAGATTTCACATTAAAATTGTCTGTTGCAAGATCCCACTGACGTACTCAGTGATTCAAGTGAATTTACACCAGGGGATGAGTCTGGCCAGTTAATTTACCGTTGATGACAGCAGTTCTGCCGCTGATCTACACGATCGGATTGTGTTTTGGCATTGGAGGGACTCTGGGGAATCTCACGTGATCTGCACTGTGAAATTAATTAGATAATGCACCATTGTTTTCCCTGAGCTTGGTCATTCATTCCTTACTAAGCTAAGGCCCTCAGGATCGGATTCATCACGTTTACAAACCAGCTACAGCTTTCCATTTACAGGATGTCAAAATCCTTGTGTGGTCTTTTTCTTAAAAAAAACCCAAAGCACAGCACTGTGTGCAAAAGGAGGCCTGAGGGTAGTTACTGCCAGCGAGGGCCACATTATCATCCCTCAAGCTTTACAGTTTGCTAGGAGCACAGTAATCCATAACCACTGCCCCATGAAAAGCTGGCATCGAGTTTCTTTAGGGCTGATCATGGGTGAATCTGCAGGTGCTCATTCATGAAGGAACTGATGTAATCCATTCTGATGAACATGAATCCCAACAGGTTTGTGGGGGTGCATGCAGTCTCACCAGGCTGCGATCTTTCTGTATCATGCCTGCAGATTTCAGCTGTGCCAGCCAGAGGCATTGGGCCAGCTCTAGCCTTGGTGTAAGTCCATTAACAGCAGTGGAGTTGCCTGCACCTACACGAGGCTGACTTTGGACCACTGTGGTTAAACTTCTGTCAGTATTTCTGCTAAGCCCTTTTCTTTATTCCTGGGTTTAGAAGCTGGCTGTAAAAATGTGCTCCATGCTGACATTTGGCATACAGCATCTCCTCATCCTGGGAGCATGGATTTTCTTCCTCTGTAAAACAAAACAAAACAAAACAAATAGAAAGCCCAAACCCCACAGAGGACCTTTTGTCTGATTTCCTGGATTAGAAATAAGTAGGAGTTTGTTTCAAATTCTTTCCTGTTCACCTGTGTCTCTTGGGTGGATTTGTGTTGGAGTTTATCATATGCATCTGTATATACACATAGAGAAAATGTTCTTACGTATGATGCCAGCTCATATTGCCTGCTTTGGTAGTCGGGGTGAAGTGACCCTTTTAAGAAATACAATGTATGTGTCATAAATCAGTAGCTTGTGTTAAACAGGTAGCTTCTCTGGGGTTCTGTATCCCTTATCTAAACCACAGCATCTACTTTCAGTAAATATGGCTCCACACAGGGATGCGAGTCTTGATAAATTTGTTTGTTACCTAAAGTAAGTGTTCACATAGGCTTTTATACAGACAAGCTTCAGTTTTAGAGTTGCTTGAGAATAATTCATTGCTGTTTTGCATGGCTATCGTCTGTTGGTGGCCAATGGTGTAGTGTAGACAGGTCACATATGAGTCTGTCAGCAGTCTGAGTGAATGGCAGAAGTGTTGAGTAAACAAGGAGGGGCTTGAATAAGTCAGTTGTGCAGACACTCATGCCAAAGCATATTTACGTGAGCTTTCATTAAACTGCTAGGACTTCTGTGGTATTTCTTTGCCTAAGTTTTTTTGCATATGCAGTTGCTTTATGGACAACAATAAAATCAGCCTCACAGCTCTTTGTAGACAAAAATGTATTTACAGTGTTTGTAAAGAGGAACTTGCTGGAGGGAGTTCAGGTGAAAATAGAACCTGCCTGGTGCTACTGCCAACAGCCAGGGGTGAGATCAGCTGAGAAGTGGTGCAGTAAGGGGAGACTCCAGTTTCTGCCCTCAGGTCTGTCCTGGATCCCATATGGCTATAGCAGACCACACAACAGTAATTAGGAAATCTAGGTGTGGGAGGAACATATCTATTAGCATATTTATCTATTTCACAAGGCTATGGCATATTTTGAAAGATAGTCATGCCCGTGCCTTTTAAACAGCTGTACTGATTTAGGTTGTTACTGTCTCTCAGTTGTTCATTATCTGCTGCTCAGCTGACTGATCATGTAAGTATTCCTAATTTGTTTCAGTACAAAGTGAAACAGTTCATTTAATGAAGCTTTTAATTAAGCTGATAGCAAGAAGGGATGGCCAGATCTTAAAGCACCAATCTTTTTGGAAATGAAGATAGGATGATGGGCGCGATATTTGCAAAAGCCTATGGAGGTGCAGAGGTAGAAGTGATGGCTGAGTTCATATCTTTCAGGTATATCTTACCCTAAATCCATAGGATATAATGCTTCTAAAACCCTTTATGGACTGCTTTCTCGCCTTCATATCAAAATGCAAAGGCCTGGAAAACAGAGCCAAAGAAAACTGGAAAAAAATGATGTTCTTGTGAAGTGCAAGCTTACTGGAAATTAAATCCAGGCATCACAGGAAAGTGATGGAAAAATCCCAGTGTTCACAGATCCTCTTTTTTAGACTAGAACACCTTCTCAGGTTTATCCAATGCATTGCCTTTTTTAGCTCATAAAACATCAGTCCTGGGGAAGCGTGTGTTCGTGCACCTGTGAAGTAAGATCTTGACTGGTTCTTCATAATGAAAATATCACAGCCCGTCTGCTTTTCCAATTGTAGAGCTATCCTGGTTGGTGTCTTACTGGCAGACCAGCAGCAGGGAACATTAAATAGATACCCCTTTAGTATTAATTTAGTGTACGCTACACAGTCTAGTACATTTTCACACAGTCCTTTGATAACCTTTATGCTTTAGTTTTCAATGCTTCTGGGATTGGGGAAAAGTCAGACCCTGAGGGCACGCTGGCTCTGCTTTTGAAGACTCTCAGCTTCAGAGGAAACTAATGGAAGCTGTGGGTGCTCAGGACCTCTTAAAGCTAAGCCACAGGTTGTGCTGTGTTTGCTCGTACAAAATTAGTACCTCATCTGTAAGTAGTTCACTTGCTTCAAAGCAATCATGAATCGAAGAAGGTACTTCACAGTAGGAGTGAGCCTTAGGGCCAGATGACTGGAGACATTAGAATAAAGGAGCATGAGCCTTCCAGGGATGCCTCAGCTGTCTTTGAAAGGGTCAGTCTGAGGGTGTCTTGCATCCTGATGGAACTTTTCTGCAGCCTGCTGACCTGCACCAGCTGAAGATCTGCTGGCCAAGCTGATGAACATACTCTGCTATGTGAAAACCTATTGTTACATTACATTATTATTTACAAAATAGAATGTAAACCCCAATGTTGCCATTATGTTTTCCATATATTTTTTGGTTTGGACCAAATCCTCAAGGCTAGTTTTGCTTTTATCTTTAATCAATTTCCCTTTCCAGCTCTTTGTTTTCTTCTTTATTGTCTTCCCTCTGCACTCCTGGAATGATTTTAAAATATTTGCACAAAAATAAAAACAAGTGGAATTCTTTCTAGGAGTCTTCCTTGTAAAGAAAAGCTTGATATCATTATAAATGTTGGATGAATAACAAGTTTGTACTTTAACTTTGAAAGCACTTTGTGATGCTCACCGTGTCATAGAACATGTATTTGTTAAAACAATGCAGCATTTTTCATGGCCTCTGGTTTTTACTGCTCTACCCTCTGCATGTCCTTTACTGAGTCTCTGATCATTTTGGTACCTGAGCACGGTTGGGGCTTGATGCATTAGAGTATTATGGATTTGTCTCTCTGCTGCCTGATAAATATGCACACCAGTTCAACCTGAAATTATGGCCAAAATGCAGGAACTACAGGTGGTATTCTGTACCCAGGGTCATTCTGGAGATTATCATGGCCTAATCTGGCTGTAAAATATAATAATTTGTCTAAACCTTTGTAAGTACTTTAAAGTACTTCAAGGTGCAAAATATTCTAAACACAGAGAAGAGCCATCATTAGACAGGAAACGAAAATGGCCTGGCTTGCTTAGCCCAGCAAAGCTGACGTGGAAAGGAGATACGACTGTCCGTAAGTATATCACAGGTGTTAATACCAGGGAAGGACAAGAACTATTTAAGCTAAAGGACTAGAATGGCACAGGATTGCAAATGTATACATTGGTTGTGAGTGAGTTCAGACTGGAAATGGCAATGTTCTGGCCACTAGAGAAGTAAGGGGCACTTCTGTCACAGCTTTTGAAAGGGAGAATGTGTTTAATGTGGATCATGGTTGTTTATGAAAGGGATCAGTCGTGGCTGTGTGGAAGAGCAAGGGACTGGATGACCTGGCAGATATCAATAAAAGAGCACAAACAGCCAAACTTTTGTTATATGCCTTTAAGTGTCCAAATCACCATGAGCAAATCCCAGCAGTGGTACAGTTCAAATTGTCCTTAGTTTACCCCAGTGCAAGTATTTCCATTACTTTGTAGGGGGTGACATCTGGATATTATGTGTAAGATCTTACCTTGCATAAAGTAAAACTTGACATTCTCATGATGGCCAGCAGACTGCACAGCAGGAAAGGAAGCATGTTTGCCTGCTTGTCACTGCTCTATTTAGACATGACTGGGTAAAATAAATCTCTCAAGTTATCTTCTGTACGCAGTATTCTGTATCTTATGAATCCCTTGAGTGAAGTTTAATGAGAAAGCAAGGTCACGGAACAATAAGGGAAAATTGCCGTGTTCCAGCTATGAAGACAAAAAGATTGATCCAGTCAATAGCCATTCAAGTCAGAGGAAACCTTTACATTGATTTCAATGGAAACTGGATCAGAGCCTTAGTGAGTAAATTACTGTCTGGTCTCAGCGCCGTGTCTGTCTAGTATCGTGATATAACACAATTATATCTATGAAGACATTTTACTCTCTGTCTGTGCTGTAAGGCATAAGAAAAAAAAGAAAAAAGTGATCCCAGTTGGAGCATTCTCCTTACCACAAAGGTCATTATTTTTTACCTGGAGCTGTGAAATATCATTCAGAATTCTATAGAAAATGCACATTGGCATTTGTGATCTCCTCTTTAGGAACAGTCATTTTCCTTCCAAAAAAAGAGCAGATAATCACTTTTCTTTGATCACGAAGGAGAGCTCTGTACATCAGTGGTTTCAATCAAATGCTGAGTTTTCTTCCTTGGTGTTTTAACTAAAGACAAGTCCAAGCTGAAATGCTGGAACCTGAACCCAAGCCTCTGGAACAGGTTTCTAGATTTACAGCTGGGTTACTCGACCAGGGGAGTGGCTGTCTCAGCTGGCATGTTGTTCTTGTTAGTCTAGAGAAAAAGTTGAATCCAGAGCAAGATCTACAGAGTGCTATTGTTATATTTGCCCTAAATTATCAGTACCCTCTTGAACTAGCTGTAGTACATGCACAAATTGTGTTGTTGTGAAGGCCTACTATGAACTTGATTTTTGAACTCCATTTTCAAGATGATGACCTGGGGCTCAGAGGCTGAGGGACTGAGCAGGTGCCAGCGGCAGAGCCGGTATTGAACCTGGATTGCCTGTGTTGCAGTATTTTATTGTAGATACCATCACTTAGGTCACTGAGCTGCATTTTAACTTTCCAGCTTACTCTAACCTCAAAGGGCTGCCATGTCTTATGAGTTACATGTGGAGAAAATGGCAATTTTTAGAAAAGCCTTCTTTGCCCTCGTTAACCCTGAACATTTTTAGAAAATGGTGTATGTTGGGGGCTGCCAACTGAAATTTCTTTTTCACCTCTTGTATTGTCAGACAACAGACCAAAGACAAGGAAAACAAACAGACATGGAAAACTGCATGGCAGGTGAAACCATATTGCAATTCTGAACATTTTAGGTATGCCAGCTTATTTTCCCATTATGCAGACAAGACTGTCCCTGTTTCATTCTGCTATATAAATTAAACTACCAGGTCTTCAGGGATGGAACCCTCTCATTAAAACACTGTTCAGTGTGTTAGCATTTTGTTTCAGAGCTGTCCATGGAGAATAATTGAATCTGACTGTTGTGTTTGTCTGTGCAAATAGACACCTCATGCATTCTCTTCGGTAGCACTGCAAAGCCTCCACTTAGTATGCACACGCTGCAATGGCAGCTTAGCCTGCCCACCCCTGCATGGAATATGTGCGTATTCTGGATGTATTTGCACACACAGCAAGCCGTGCTGGCATTTTTATTTTGCACCATCACGGTGGGCTTTCCAGGCCACAGAGGGATGACTCTGTGGATAAGGGAAAGCTGATATTCTTTCTGCTTCATAGCAGGTGCTTAGATGTAGGTGTTTAACCATTGCTAAATTGGAGGTGTAAAAATTTTAGGTGCTGTGTGAGCAAAGTAAGGAGCATGGGCTGTACTGGTCACATCTATACTGGCTGGGCATCTACAGAGAGTTCCCTTAATCCCTGAGAGCCATCTGCCACCCACTTGCTGTGCCCTCTGTCCCGTTTGGTGAGCCCCTATTGAAGGTGCAGCTCGTCAGTGCATCTTTTAGCTCACCAAGGGGCTGTGCCTGAAGCATGGGGTCAGCACAGTGTTGCACCCCAGCATGAGTGTACGCTTCCCAGAGGGCTCTAGAGCTTTTTCCTGTTGTTGGATCCAGCGTGTCAGGCATATAGCCTGTGTTAATTGCTGGACCAAAGGAAACTAGGAGTCTGCAAGTGCCAAAGTTTGAAGCACGTTCTCTTGTATTGCTCAGAAATGTAGAGGACCTTCCCACGGTACTGCTGCTTCCCATCTTCCACCCTCCTGAGACATTTCAGAAAATACAAAGCTATCTTCACCATTTTCACTATGTTCTCTCCAGCTTGTAAATGTCAAATTTGTGTTCCCATATTATTTTTGGGCTCTAGCTGTCTTGGGGTTACTGCCCTCTTAGGTCAGCTGCTCATTAGGTGATGTGAATGCTCCCCGCTGTTTTAGTGCAGATGAACTGGGTTAGGGTATATACTATTTCAACTCAAGTTAAATGTCCTTTCTGCTTCAGCTCTCCATTTGTTGTTGATGTATGGCTTTGCTGGTCCCATTGCACTGGGAGCTCGTGTTGAGTTCCTTGTTTGCTCTGACCCCCTAATTCCTTTCCTGGAAAGCAGTGGGTCTGCAAACAGTCCTTTAGCCTTCAGGGACAGACTGCATTCTTGTCTCTAGATGAATGATCCCCCCATTTGGCTAAATTAACTTTTTTTTTTGAGTGGAATCAGCATATAAAGAAGTCTGGAGCATATTATTGGATCATACTGAGAATATGATCAAATTCAGACAGTTAATATCTGTGGACCTAAGTGTTGCTATTCCAGGTAAGGGCCCAGCTCCATGTTCCAGAGTCCCCTTCGGCAAATCTTAGCTCTGCAGATGTTCTCTCTCGTCGCTTTTTGTCAGATGTCACTTGTCACCTCAGTCAGCTCCGGGCCACTGGGGTCAGACAGCTCACATGCTGTGAGGAGAGCAGAGCTCAAATGCTGCAGTGGTCAAAAGTACATCTTTGAGATGGCCTGAATCAAAACCATCAAGGAAAAGAGACCTGATGAGTGTGCAGATTTGAGAGGTGTCTGTTTCCTCTCTCCATATTGACAAGCTTAGCTCTAAACTCTGTAGCTCTGATGTGTTTCTTGCATTTTCAGCAGTGTCATAACAATGTTGCTAAGGTCGGAGCTTCTTTAGGAGTTGGAAATGAATAGTTTTCCTAGACTGGCATTGAGCATACCCAGCAGAGATGACTCCCAGGAACGTTGCTGTTAATGTGACCAGAACTGGAACAGATAGGACGTATTTGTGTATCGATTCCTGACTTCCCTATGCATGTCTTTATCCTCTGCCACTTCAGCAGTGTGGTGGAAGCACATAGTATCCTGAAGCTTTTTTTCTTCTTTCTCTCTAGCATAAAACACACAGGATATTATAGCCATCAAATCAGAAATGCATACAAACATATCTTATGCACAAGCTAGCGCTCTCTCTCTCTCTCTCTCTCCCTGGGTAGGAGATATTTAAAATAAACCCAGCACATCCAGAAGCAGTTAAAGGGAATTGACCATAGCAGCTTCCTGAAAGACAAGTGTAGCCTCGTGTATTTGGTGCTGGCCTGGGACTGGTGAGCTGAGGTACTATTTCTGGCTCTGCTATCAGTTTTTCCTGTGCACAGTTTCCCTGTTTGTAAATACAGACACTTATATTTGGGAGAGCTTTAAAGCGAGTTGAGGGGAGTCATGGGAGAACTTGTAAGAATGAAGAACCTGATCAGTGCTGGAAAAAATCTGTAATTTTTCATTTTTGTACTAATGTCTAAGCAGGCTCCTGTTCTGCCTTGCCTGAGAGGCCTCCATTAGGCATGAGGCTTCAGCATATGGACGCTTTTCAAACAAAATGTAAGTCAGACCCAGCCCTGAACCGAGGGCAAAGTGCTCCGTAGAGCTAGACCTCATGCCCTGTTGCAGTGAATGGGACACTGGTGCTATAAACAACTTGTGGGATGGATGCCTAATTAAAGAGAAGAGGCAATAAGTGAGCATCGCAGTAATGGGGAAATGGGGAAGGAACTGGAGTAAGTGGGAGTGGCTGAGCAGTCTAGATTGCACACAACTGGATTTCAAATTCTGGTTTCACTTACTTAGAAAAATTCAGCTGTGCCTGCACTTCTGCTTCCATTTAAAACTAAAACTATTTTTTAAACCTCTGTTTATCTTCAGAAACCTGTTTCTGCCTGTTTTCATTTTGTTTTTTAAAATTACTACTTTAACCCAGTAAGACTTACCATGGATTTTCTTAAGGGGAAGAAATGGATTCTGCAATTTCAAGCCAATAACGATCTGTCCGTGCACAACATAAAAGAAAGAAATCGAAAGAATTTTTTGACAAGGAACAGACATCTCTGTAAACGAATCTCTTCTAAGCCAACTGTGGAGAGGTTTAGCTTTCTGGTGTTTCCCATGAAAGCATACATAACTCAGTGCTGTTCAGCAGTTTCAAGTCACTTGATGGGATGTAATTAGCATTCTGTAATGAGCTGGCGAGCCGAGCCCACTGATGATCTTGCCAGGGAAGTGGTTAGAAGTCTGCAGAATGTACTTTGTACATCACACAAAATTGTTTGATCTGTTGGGACATTTCTCCTCAGCTCACAAGGTGTATTTGATGCATACATACAGATGTGGTATGTATGTGGGGTATGGTGCAGCTGCTTAGAAGAATGTGACAATATCAAAATCAGTGGTTCATGAACAGTTTGGTTTTTGAGAGCTGCAAGTACTATTCCTGTTGATGGCCTAGGAAGAAGCTGACAGTGTAGGATGGGGAGGAGAGAACATGGTGTATAGAAGAGCTGTGTGTGTGTGTGGAGGGCATAACTCCGAGATAAGTGATATAAAAACCCCCTGTGAGTACACAGGGAATGCCTGATTCCTGCCCAGTGTTAGAGGGAGATGCTCAGTGGGAGAGCAGATGTCTTCTTCAGAGCTAGTCACTGGCGTTTGGAAAGGACCTCAGGGAAATCCGCTTTAGACTCAGAGATCAGTACATAGCACATGTTTTCTGAAATACTTTCTGACTGTGCATGCTCAGCACTAGCAATAATTTAGGCCCCAATCCAATACCCACAGAAGCTAATGGGTGTCTTTCTGTTAACTTCTTTTTAATAGACCAGGCCCATAAAGAGAAGACAAGCGTATTTTTAAGAGCCTGCTAATCTGTGGAGCATGTGTTACTTAGAGTGAAATCCCCTAGCACACTGTGAGTGGAACATTTCCAAGGAAAAAAAAAAAAGGAAAAAAGAGTAAATATTAATTTGTGGAAGCTAAGAAACAGTAATGGCTGAGAAAGGAAAGGTCAGCTGCATTCCAGGCTAAAGACTGAAGATCTTCATGGTTATGAATGTGCTTTTTCCATGTGTGGGAGTTTTGAAGATGCCTCAATATTTATTATATAGGGGAAAAATTAATAATAACAAGAAATCCACCTAAACAAAGCCCAAACATCCTCACTTTGCCTCAAAATAAATTGCATGAGTGTAAGGAGCAAGGGAGCCAACTTCTCTCCAGACAAAAGGAAAGAAGGTTTTACCTGATGCTTCATAATCAACACAGCTTTTATTGCAAAAAAATATTTTCAATATCAAAATATAATTTGATAAGTGGCATTAATTTACATGTTTGTGTAACTCTATTTCATACTGTTTTTATAACTCTATTTCATATTTATTTTTATTTTTAAAGCCAGAATGGCTTATGAGCATCTAGTCTGATATTCAGTTAAACTACAGAACATGGAATTTTACCTGCTAATTCCAGCATTAAATCCAATAATATATGACTGTGCTAGAACATACCTGTAGTAGGAAGAAAATCAAATTTAGAGCATGCAAGAAATGGACAATCTATGACATCCCAGATTGAAAGGCTAGGTAAGGAGTAAAAAGTCTGCTTTTTCCAGTTTGTTTGTCTAATTTCACCTTCTAGTGCTTTGATCTGCCAGATTAAAGAACTGCCTAGGATCAGACACCAGATATTGTGTAGGTACTTACAGACTGTGATCAAATCTCCTCTTAACCTGCTCTTTGATAAGCTAACATGATTGAATTCTCTAAATCTCCCACAGAAAAGCGTGTTTTCCAGACCATGAATCATTCTCGGCCATTTGTTTGATACTGTTGCATGGGTGTGAAATTGGAGGTGTCCAGTGGAGAATCAAGCTCTGTTGCTTTATTTATTTTGTAGAGGCTCTTGTTCTTTGAAAAATATTAGGCTTAAAATACCTTCCAAACTGTGACCAGCTCTGTATTTCTGCCAAAGAAAAACAGACAATAGTCTAGAAGCATCTCCCCTTCTTGTGTAAACTCCCAATTGTAAGTATTTGCATACTGGTAAATATTTTTTTAGCACTTCAGAGAGGCAGTGATGGTGAAGTAATGCTTACTGCACCCCAAATGGTACTTGAAAAGCTTCTGAAAGAACCAAGAAACGTTATGGTTGGGACCAATGTGATAGTAATGCCAATATCATGTTTTTATCAGCTAGGTAACCAAATTGCCTGTCTTCATGATGCTGTTGCTACTGAAATCAGTAAGGAGTCCTCCACAGACTCCTGTGGAATCAGGAGAGTACCCTCTTGGAGGATGTACCTGCTTGGTCCAGTCATCTCCTTGCTGTGGCCACTGCATTTCTTGGGAAATCTGAGCATTATAGTAATACTCTGCTATAAGTAAGACGTGACTTTCAGCTGAGATTTGGCTGCAGATTTTGCTGGCCCAGACAGAAGGAGGGCCCTTGTGTGTTTGTTCAGTGTGCCAATAAAGAAGGAAAGCTGGCTGCTGGCTGCAGTGACACAAGGTCAAAACTGACAGCCATCAAAGCCATCAGAGTTTAGGAGACATTCTCCTCTGTGTCACTCACTAGACTTGTCACACTAAAGCCCCATTGCTCCTGGTGTCTGCCTTTGACAGCAGGCAGCCACAGATGCTTAGGGCAGAACCTATGCAGCATGCAGTGCATCATTACATAGAGAAATCATCCTGAGAAAGCTTTCCCTGCATCCAGGGCTGATACCTTCTTTAATGTTACTGACTTAGCCCTTTTTAAGTTATATTGTTTGAGCTCATCTTCAGCAGAAGATAAATACAATTTTCCTAGCTCATGCCAGTATTAAGATTTAGAAATACAGGTCTGTCTGGTCTACCAGTTGAGAAATAGGTTAAAATTTTAACTCCTTTTTGTCTAAACTCAGTGCCATTTGGTATGTGGTTTGAAAGCTTATGCATTCTGAATGGGGAGAGGGATTAATGGCTTATGGTTTAGTCAAAGAAACAGTATGTGTGCTCCCAAATATGTAAATATGTTAGGTAGAAAGTAGTTTCTGAAAGGAAACTTCGATCCCTTACCTGACTCACATAAAGTACAGTGTACAAAATTGTGCTTGTGATTTCCAGGGTGTAAAAAGGAATAATTCAGCTGATGTCAGGGAAGTTATACTGGTTGATAACCACATAAATGACAGCAGAAGCTAGCAGTGAGTTGCCTTCTCCCGCGGACCTGTTCCCCAGAGGCTGTTCTTGAAGAGCTTTCTGGGACTACAGGAAGGCAGTGAGACCTGAAGGCATCCAGGGTGTTAAAAACTTATGTTACACCAGCATGAGGAATTTGGTCAAGACTTTAAGATAATGTATAATTATGTGTGCTAAAAGAAGTTTAAATTCTCCCCCTGTAGACAGGAACCTGTTTTGCATAACATATGCATGAACATTGTCAAAATCCAGCTATTACAATTAGTGCAACTGTAGTTGAAGTTGTATTGATCTTGAATGCAGAATATCCCTTTTTGGCTGGCAGAGGCATCTCACCTGCAGGGTTCACTGGGGTTGGCACATTAAGCACTGTTCAGCCTAAATGCATGAACTTCAGCTTCCTTTGCTATGCTTAGGTCTGCTTATATTTCAGGTAAACCACCAGCAGTTTGATGTTTATAGCGGAATGCAATCTGAAAATCAATGTTCCCTTGTCTGCTTTTGCCATTGTGCTCCATTGCTCTTTGTGGTCTTATGTTATTAAAATTACATCAAGTGTGTAGCTGTATTGTATGATTCGGTAGTTGGAACGCAGATAACACTTGTATTATTGGGTCAGACGTATTTATTATCCATTCAGAGAGGGTGGATATCTGATGTGAATTTCTGGAAGTGTCTGAGTCGATTTTGTAAGCTGAGAACAGCTCCCCCATCATTGGTTGCTGTGCGCAGACAGTCCTCTGGCTGCCGCTTACCTTTACTTTATCGTATGCTCCACTGGAGCGTAATGAGCATGTATATTGGAAATTGCTCGTTGTGTGCGTGGTGAGAAGAAAAAACCTGTAGATGGAATCCAGCATCTGCTGATTCCCTGGTAAAGGAAGAGGGGAGTGGGTGTTTCTCAATCCTTTGTACATGCTGTGTGGGGCTAACACTTGGCTTTGGGGTCAGACACTTCTTCACTGCTGGCACTGATTGAGGGTCAAGGGCCAAAGAGAGGCATGTGTGGACAGAGGAGAAAGCTCCAGTGAGCAAGACAGTCATGAGCATTGAGCAACTGGGTGTGTTATAATGACGTCCTACTACATCTAACTGCCTTACTGTTACCTTTTCACCATCTCTGAGTTGTACTCACGTTGTGTCTCTGGATGTTGCCTGCCTTCTTGCTGGGGGTGTGTGTGTGAGGGTGGGTGGGACAGCACGTACATCTCTGCCTGAGATCCAGGTAGGAGTTTTCAGCTGTGGGCAGCAGCAAGTGGTATGCAGCTTCCATGGTGCAGAGCGGGATTTCTCAAAAAGGCCCAGGTGAGCCCCGGAGGTGCTTGTTTAGCAACCCAGAGCCAGGTGATGACACTAGTGTGATGCCTTTTTGGGTTAATTAGTCTTGGAAGCAGGTTGCATTAGCTTGGCAGAGTGGTTACATTGCTCCAGAATGCCAAATGAGAAGTGGTTATGTTGCTCTCAAGGCTCAGCCTAGCTTGTTGAGAGCTGTCTTGGGTGTCTGCCCAGCAGTGCACTCCAGACACCTACTCTTGGGGATAGAGGCAGGTTTAAACAGACTTGTCCTTGCATGGCAAAGAGAAGGGAATCATCCAAGTACATGGCTGGACTTGTGCAAAGAAGGAGTCAAAGCCAGGGCAAACAATCTGTCCTCACTTGGAAGCTCAGTAATGGAGAAGTACATCTTGCATGCAGTGGCCCAGAACATAGCAGTCAGCACATAAAAAATCCCCAGCCCCTTCCCACACTGCAGTCCTCAGTTTACAGGAAGAACCCTGTGGGTTGTGGATCAGAGAGACTGCAAGTGAGTGAATCCCCTGCAAACTCACATTCAATTACCTTGCCCTTCCCGAGAGCCAGCTCCCTGCCCAGCCTCTTCTTGTAGAAAGATGCAGGCTTGTCCTACGTCTCAGCTTCTTCACTCAGGTGCCTGCAAGCTGAAGAGGGGAGGCACAGTGCCTTCCAAGTGATATGTGCTCACCTAGCAGCTGCTGAACTTTCCTATCAGGAGCTGAAACTCATAGACATAAAACATTGACCCAGGTTCATCTGAAGTCTTGAGAACATTTTACAAAGCTATATGCACATTACTGGATAAAACAGATTGCACCTGGCCAGCCCTTGCAGCTGTACATCAAAGGGAGGCACACACAGAGGAGGGGAGAGGGAGCTGGGGAGAGATTTCTTGTTAGATTATTGTCTAGGAGATGATGCTTGGCTCAGTAAGCCTGTTGCTTCCAAGGTTATAGTTGAGAGGGGTTTTTTTGCTGCCATCATAAATAGCTTCTGGCTCCTGAGTCTGACTTGTCAGACCTTCTCCCTAGGATCAGGTATGGTCTTTGTCATACACATATCTACCTCTTCTCTGGCAAGGTCCAATTTGCAGAACAGGTCTTTTTGTCTCAGTTGGTTCATCAGAAGTGACCTGGCTTCCTAAGGGTCATGTTTGTAGAGAGCTGTCAAAATCCGCTGGGCTCAGTCCATGCTTCAGTATCTAGTCCACCTCGGACTTTGTGGTCCTTCACATGCTTCCTTCTAGAATTTGTTTCCTTTCTAGTCAATCCCACCCTTGGGCCTGCGTACAATTTCTTACTGATTCTTTCCTTCTCTGATAGCTCAATTAAAAGTTCTCCTCAAAACCAGTTTGGTAAAACACCAAGCTCTTGGTACCCTGTGGTGTTAACACTCATCTCCGGGCAGCTGCAGAACTGGCTGCCCGTGGCAGCTCTTGATGTTGAGGAAGAAGCTGAGGCTGCTGTATCCCTGTCTGCAAGCACCAGTGGTACTAAAAAAAAAGAGGCTGACACATGCCTGGGGAGAGTCTGGGTGTTGCAGAGGAGATAACTGGCAATATCAACCCAGAGTCTGTTAGTGTGCTGTACATCTCAGCAGATATTTCTGTAAGCAGCGGTGCCTAACTCCATTTTGATCTACCTTGGTTCTGGATTAAGCTTTTGCAAAGTCACAATTTTCTTCTTTCTCTGATTCCAAATTTCCAAAGCAAAGGGAACACCTGGAGTGGAAGATACTGCAGATGTCAGAGATTTAGGCTATGAAATTATAGGATATCTTATTTTTC
>NW_010141217.1:100935-111840 GCF_000699245.1 Pterocles gutturalis | reverse complement strand
GGGTGCAGCAGCAGCTACGCGTTCAGGTATTTCATTTTTAACTATTAACATGTAACATGGATTTGCATCTCTATTTTCAGTGCAAATATTTTATAAAAAAATAAAGTTTTACACAGCTCCTTGTTACAGGATAGTTAAGCAGTTTCTTTCTTTATCAAATCCCTTAGAATCCTATTAGCTGTTGAGCTACAAAATCTAATTGTCCTTTTTCCTGTAAGATCATCTAAGAAGATGTGATATAAACTCAAAATATTAGCACAGACTTTAGCCTAGGGCGAACACAGTTCTCTGCAACGATATAGGGCCTTCACTGTACTTACACTAATATTTGTGACATACCCTTTAGCCTCAGCTTGAGACTTTGCTTTCCCAATCAACAAACCTGTCTGCTTGAGACTTATTTGGTGAGGCAGTTGATGCATCCTGCTGTGAAAGTAAGCACAGCATTCAAGGGTCATTTGAAGTCCAGCCTGCCCAAGTCCTTTCTTTAAGATCACTTGAAGAGGTGGGGGAGGTGGGGGGGGGAAGAAATAGGAAGAGGAACTTTGCACCAAATGAACAATTTGGATGAGAATGTTACGCAACTGCGTGAAGCCGTGGGAAGAGGCGACCACACAAGGTAATTGCATCTGCCAAATGTTTCCAGATTTAAAAGAAGAAAAATGTTAAATCCTACACATTTTCTTTTTCTTGTCTGCCAAGTCCATTAGTAAGCTTCTTAAACTAGCATACAGCTCTGTGGATTCTTTCAGGCCATTAGCATGTTACAGGTGTGACTAGTGTGGCCCACAAGACACTTGTGTTTCCCCCAGGAGATGGGAGGACCTGTGCTGTAACCACCACACTGATCATGGGGCCAGCGATGGCTCTGGCACAGCTGGAACCTGTAAACGTGGCTGAGCCTGGGTCCAAACCAGCAGAGCATTCGGAGAGCTCTCTGGCTGCAGCCCGCATGGCCCTGGGGTCTGGAAGGGTTTGCTCACGTGCAGTGAATGCACAGGACCGGCATGGAGACGGAGCACGTAAGCTCTCAGCCTAAATGAGAGCTGGGGAGTTGGCTCAGATCAGGCAGGGCTTTTCGGCTTTGTCTCAGAGGTGGCTGTGCTGCATCTGTGCTGACTCACAGTAGTGAGGTGTCTCTTTCTTTACTACTTTCATTATCTTTTTTTGTTTTCTGTTACCTGGGATATTCCAACTTCTCGTTACTTTGGATAGCAGAGCATGGATGGTATACGTGATCTGTTTTTTTCACTGAACTAGAACATATTAGTTTAACATACACCTTATAATCGGCATCCGTTATACCAATAAAAACAGCAATTAACCTGTTAGCCTTGTCTGAGATTGACAAAACAAGGAAGAAAGTTGCATACAAATTGAAGTTGTTGCCCAGCAAAATGGTGTCTTTTTCTCTCAGAAACAGGAAAGTTTCAAAGGCAGTTAGTTCACTGAGATCAAAAGAAGAACTAAACATCCAGGGGGCTTGTGCCAAGTAACTTGAAAACACATTGATTGCTTTATTGCTAAAAATCTTCTCTTTTTATTACATTATGATGTAGACTAAATATTTAAAAACAAGCTTGAATTGTTGAGCTTCTTGCTTATTGAGTTCAGTAACATAAACATGCATCTCAGTACCTCACGCTGTAGTTGAGGTTTGGGAGTCCTCTGGTTGTATGCAGTTGGTAGGAAGCAACGTGAGGATCAGAGCTGGTTCTTGTAGGAGATTGTTACTTCTTTGTCAGGATGTGAGTCAGCAGGTAACGTCTACAAAGACATGACTGGAGGGGTGAGTTGGGCCATTTTGGGTTACCTGTAGGACAGAAAGCCTCGCCTATCAGTGTGCAGTCATAGCCTCAGGCAGGTTGTCCTCTTGCCAGATCTTGTATGGGAAATGATGTTTGAACAGGCCTGGTCCTAAAGAAGACTCTTAGGGCTGGCAGATGATGACTCGGATGAGAGAGTTGTTCCTGTTAATTTGGTCAGGCACAGTGTCACTAGTCCTACAGGAAAGATATTAAATGAAGTTTCTGACATTTCAAATCATTAATTATCACTTGTCACTTTGCAGAAGTGTAGAGGTGCCAGTTCCATTTTGCATGGTTATTTCTTGGCAGATTTAATAGAATAACAAGTCGTGTAGTATTTTCTTCTCCATGCCATTAAACAGCAGCTGTGTGCATTAAGCAGTGGCCATGGTGACCTCTAGCCTCAATCCTCCTAAAATTCATCCCATTTTTCATAGATGAAGCCTGAATAAAATCCATATAGTATTGTGGCCGTAGTCTGTAAGACACCGTTATATCCTCCCAAGAAGGAAAGTACGGTAGAAATTCAAGATCAGTATTTTAACACACCCTCCAGGTCTGGACCCCTGCCTTAAACTCTATCTGAAAATAAGCAGAAGTGCCAGACACGGCCTGTTTTGCCCTGCTGCTGGCCCCCTTCCTTCAGACCAGATTAGGAACAAATGTGGAACTCACCGGCTTGCTTAAGCACTTCACTGAATTTAAAAGTAAACATGACGATAAAAAATCAGCAGCCTTTTAATTGAGTTTTAACTCTCTCTGACTCTTTAGTAACAATGGAGAGGCATTACATAAAATAGAAATGTAATATATAATAATTGCTTCATCCTGTTATTAAAATTCTTTGTGATGTCTCTTTATAGTTAGTAAAAGAGTAATGGGGTGATTGAGGGGAACCACTCACATATTGTTGGAGGAGATGAACAAACTTTTTTCCTCATTGCTATTTCTTCCTGTGAGAGAAAACACATTCCTTCTCTGATGATGTTGTGACTTTTGTCACACTGTGCTTCTGAGTGTGTTTGTTAATTGGCACCTCTCGGATGAGCCTGTCTGTCAAAATCACATACAGCACCTGGATGCGTAATGTAACAAAACACTCTCAATATTTGAAAGGAATTCAGATTTAATATCTTAGTCTATAAATAAAGTCTCCTTCTTGATACAACATTGATGTGATATGCCTTTAATAATAAAAAAGAAAAGTCCTCTGTGCATTTTTTTTTCTAATGTTGAAGCTTTCAGATCCCGAATCAAGACATAACTTAGGCCCATGAATAAGTGATGTTGAAGTTGATGACACCTAGGTATATGCTTAATTTTAAGCACGTGTTTCTTAAATGCTGCACGAAGTCAGGCCCCACTTTTCTTAAAACTAATCAGATTTTCTTGTTAGACTTCATTTGTGCTCTTATTTTTGGGGATTTGGGAATGTCATTAAGAATGGGGATAGACTGGTTTCCATAATATTGCTTTGGCTGCAGTCCTGCAGCCATATCCAGAAGAGTACAAACTATTGTCATAAGAACAGAGGTTTCCTGTATTCTGTGCAAATTTACAATCCCCTTTCTTCACTTCATAGAAAGCTAAACTCACATCCAAGAACAAATAATCATGCAACCAAGTTCATGGAAAAGATCATTGACATTGAAGGAAGGGATCTCTATTAGCATGTTAAGTTTCCCAAATGAATTACATGGTCTCTTCTCATATGCTGTGTTGCACATTAGCAGCTTTGCAGGCTGCAAGGTATGCTCAAAACTCTTCTTAAGTAATAATGACTGTACAAGAACCTCAACTAAAGCCCGCTGGGGTCAGTGAAAAGGTCCTTACTGACTAGTTTTGATCATGCCCTTGTTTTCTGTTCTGATCAAATGCCTCCTGAAGTAGGAGCTGGGTTTAGGAGATAATGTCCAGAACTTCACGCTGGACATAGGTATGGGTTTGGACTCCTTTTCCTGGGAGGTGGAGACTTATGCATTTTGGAAAGAGAAGTATTCCACATTCTTACAGTTGCACATGCAGTGTGGGAAGGCTGGAGAAGCATGAGGCTGAGCATAGAAATGAAGGATAAAGTGCTTTCCTTGCCCTGGTGAGACAGAACACACAGAGAAATGCACACAGACAGAATGAGCCCTTTCATATAGGGAGTCATGATTTACTGATGCGCTGACTGCATACCAAGCGCAGCCCTGTGACAGAGGCAACGCTCTGTCCCTTGGGAGGCCAGGGGGGCTGACTCCCAAACACCTTGAATCCTGTTTTCTTCTTTACAGCACTATTGTTCCACTAACTGCATGAATTTACTGCTGACCTATATCAGTATGTATGTTAAGATTTAAACCCCTTCTCATCTTCTCTTCCCTCTATTTCCAAACTGGTGTAAAAGGCTCTAAGGTGATACAGCAGTTTGCATAGAGAGTGCTGGGCTGTCAGCATAATGTGCTTTGCTCAGGTGTGAATGACTTTGGTGGCCAAGATATGGGCCTATTTCCTTTAGTACTGATGATCACTTGTGTTGCTATAGTCCCCGCTGGGTCCCATTCTGATGGTTATTGCAGCAAAGCTGAGGAAGAGGCAATCCCTTTGCCAGAGCAAGGGCCTGACTCTGATTTCATGTCCTCTGTGACAGCATAAATGGGTTGAAGTCAATGGAGCTGTGCCAGGGTGAGAGGAGAACGGAGCACCGAGCGTGATGGATCTGCCTGCTTAAGGAGTTTTTATGGCTCCCAGAGCTGTGATGTTTGAATGCCTCACAAACTTTAAGACCACTCCTGTGAGAGAGGGAAGCAGTGTCATCCCTGCTTAACAGCTGGGGAGCTGAGATACAGTAAGATGAAATACCTTGGCCAAGGTCACTCTGGAAGTCTGTGACAATGCAGGGTCTGCCAAGTAAAACCTTGCCAGATTTCAAGCTGGTACGTGGACGGCTGGGCCAGCTTTCCTCCTAGCGTGGGGTGAATGGGATGTCCTTGCCTTCTGTCTCCCTCTGCCCTCATCTTCCTCCCTTTCTCTTGTTGCGGTGGCAGGAGCTGCTTACCTGCAGGCTGTTGAAAAGGATCAGGCAAAGCCCAGCCTCTGGGATGCTCTCCCCTGCACAGGTCGGCTGCAATCCCCTGGAGCGCAGGCAGAGGACCGATGCCCATTTCCCAGGAGTGTGGGAATCCAGGGTCAGCGTGCCGCTGGAGTGTTTGTTACCAGGGTCTGAACTATAGCACCTTCCCCTCTCACATTTGTGTTATTTAGGGTGACTAATCATAATAACAAATTGATTAAGGTTAACTGGATAAAGTCATCTAAGTCATATTTACTGCTAAACTAACTGCCCAGGGAGGTGAATTAATGATCTTTACAGAAACCTTTTATGGTTATTTGGCCACAAGGTGCGATCTGGTTTGATCTTTTATGCAACATAAATCAGTTTAATGGTTAAATCTGTGCAGCTAGCTGTTGAATTTAAATGAGCGCTTTTTAAATGAAGTATGATGCTTTTCCACACACAGAGGGACATTGAGCAGGTGTATATTGCAATTAAATGGGAAAACTTACAATTAGATAATGTTAAGTTTGTGACACTGGCTGACAGAAGCCTGGAGATTCATGGTGAAGGTCCATGATCAATCATTAATTCATGCCACTGCGGAAGGAGTAAAAATGCAAATGGTCTCAGTTGAGGTCAAAGCAGTGTGGGAGAGTGATGCAGGTCGTGCAGCGGATTGCTTAAACCAGCCATTGATTTCAGTGGCCTTGGGTTCAAATACTCTGTTGAGTCACAGATGGAAATGATTTGGGCTTACAGGCGGCTCTTGGCCTTTCCAGCATTTATGCTTCTTTCAGCAATGTCCAGGAAGGTCTGACAGACATGAGGGATCTGTTGTGATAGGCAGGCTACGAACACGTCATGGGAGGTGGCTTAAGACAGTTGCAGATTTTCTGGGATGAGAGAAAGGTAAAAAGGCATGAGCAGCTCTGCTGGCCTTCCTGCACTTCAGTGCTGTGCTCCTAAGTTACCTGATGTAGTCACAGCTGCTTCTGCCCCATTTAGACAGCAGTGGTGTCTCTCCCAACAACCTGCTGTTTAAATGGTGAATGCACTTTGGGAGGTGGAGGCTGACAGACCTGTGCTAATGCATCCCAGGTCATCAGACCAGATCTAAAAATGAAACTAGTGCTTCTGATCCATGCAACCTTTTGTCCAAGCCAGAAGATCACACTGCCTGCCCGGTCCCCCATGAATCCTGTCTTCAGCCAAGGATGTGAAAAGGGACCAACAATTAGACAGGACAGCTTAGCCATGAGCTGCTTCCTAGGGGATTTGCTGAACTTGAGAGCAGTCTGTTAGACACACCTGTTTACTCAGATGTTTCCTGAAGAAAGGGAGAAGTGTTTGGGATGTTGATTGAGCACTGGGGAAAAGTTGTTTGTAGTTGAGAAGGCATGGAGAAAAGTGAATGGTTCCTTTTGATTGACTTCTGTTCTGAGTGCTCCTACGTTTATGTTTTGCTGTGATACTAAAGAATAGGCAAAGAGCCTTGGGGCAGGGGATGAGTTGAGGGCGGGTGAAGGGATTCATGAACACTCAAGGAGGAGGTGGTTCAGGCAGCCTGAGACATGTTTTCCCATCCAAGTCAAAGTTGCTGATGGGGCACAGTCCTCCTTGTCTTGTCTCCTTGTCGAGCAGAAGACAGTTCTGTGTTTTCCCTGTAGGGCTTGTTCCCATTGAGTGATGGGGCTCAAATACTCTGTGATTCTGCCAAGGCCTTCTGCATGTTTGAACTCCTGGTGTGACCCAGGGGAGGCAGCACAGCCACATGCGTACAGTGTTGAGCTGGGACTCGGGGGCTTGAGTCATCCAGTCACAGCCTTAACTCTTTTGCCTGGATGACTGTTTTCTGCATATCTCCTGTCCATCTCCCATCATGGAAAACAGATCTCTTGATGCAGACCTCAGGGTAAATATTGCTTGTAAATATGAGGATGAAAATGGCTGTACAACAGTTAAGCCTGCTTACCGTGGGTGTGCATCAAGTTTGCTGCTCAAAGTGATACAGTCTCTGCTGAAGATCCGCTTCTGTACAGGATCAGGGCACATCTTGGGCGCTTCTTGCTTTATGGCTTTTCAGAGCTACCAGCCAGTTTGTTTTGTTCCTCCCCAGGGGATCACCTGTGCTGAACTTCTCTCTCAGCAAAGCCAGCAAATAATGTTTTAACACTTACAATAATAATTTACATCTTCAAAGCTCTTTGCAAACACAATCTAATTGAAGAATCATCATCAACCAAGAAATCACTGTTTTGTCTTTCTGATTTTTAACTTACTATGTTACAAAAAACACCTGGATGTTGTATTAAATGCTGCTCCTCGAGCAAGGAAAGGAAAATTTCATGGATTTCTTTCTCTCTTCATTTTCTGGTCAGAGCTGTGATTGATGAAGTTTTAATTCCTTTTTTCTTTGCTAACTGGCACGAATCACAGAAGAACAAGAGAAAAAAATTAACTCCCTTCCTTCCAGCCTGGACTGGAAATTGGGGCTGTTTGGATTCTAATGCTTTTACCTTTTGTTTATTACCTTTTTGCGCAGAACAAAATAGAGAGAACATCACAAAAATATGTGATTTTTAAAGCCATAAAAACTGAATAGTAGGGGGTTCAAGATAGTGCCTGAAACTACTTCAAACAATATATTTTTGTATCACATTAAAATGCAAGTCTCCCACCACTTTAGTGAGGTAAGTAAATATTATGATCCTATTTAACATATGCCTCAAGCCACATAAAAAGCCAAACAGAGACTTGGCATGCTTGGATGTAAATCATTAAAACTGCAGCTCCTTAAATGAAGACTGAATTCAGTCCAAAGAAAGAATGTTGTTAGGACTGGAGTTAAGACTTGGTCCTTAACCCATCTCCTGTACACCAAACTGTTGTTTAATAACATAGTGACATATGAAAAACTGTACTGATGATTCTGATGGCATTTTGGATTTTCACTGCCATGGTTGTTTCCCTGTTTTTAAATCAAAGCTCATTGTTTCTGCTGTGTGTGGGCTTGTGTAAAAGGTGATAACCAATCTTAGATATGGCTGGCTTACGCTTGGAGGGGCCGTTGCCTGGAATCCTGGTATTGTATGAAGCTGGTATCTCAAAACAAAGTTTGAAAACTTGCTTGGTTTCAAGTTCAGTCTATATGATGAACAGTACAGGATTTCCACAAAAGTGCATAAGGAGGCTTGGACTCATGCAGAAAATTTTTAAAGCATGAAGCAGCGCTGTTGTGGCAGTCTTGGAAGGTGGTTTTGTTTGGAAACAGTCTTTTCTGTAGAAAGACAGTTTGAGGCTGGGTGGAGAATGCAGGATGCCAATTTCTTTGTTTCTTTAGTCAAGTATTCTTCTTTACTACTGCACAGAGAAATGGGCTTATTTATTTTTATTATCAGGACTTGCAGGATTCTGAAAATGGATATTATGATCACTCTATGCTGAGCCTGCACTGGTCTTTCAGTAACCTTTATCTGTGGTTCAGGATAGAAATCAAAACAGAAATCCGATTATCAGAAATCAGAGGGTTTATTTCCAGACTATTAGAGTAGGCTTGTTCATGTGGTTCTAATGTGGGGTTTAAATCTGAGAAGCATCGAGATGTGGCAGCTTAATTCTGTCAGTAGAGAGAGTGGTGGTCGTCATCTGAAGTATCTGGCCTCAATAAAAGTTACTCAGGAATGCATAAGTCAGTCTCTGCTCTCATTTTGTGACTTGATTTTCTTGATTTGATATTTCAAGACTGTTTTTGAGAAGAAGGTTGGTCCATTGTGCTGGAGGAGAGATATAGTCACAAATCATCATACCCTCCCAATTTAGGAAGGTCAAATGCATCTTCTCCTTTTTGTCCCACAGCTCAAGGAGGAAACTGATACATAAGGATTGCAGGGGGAATCTGTCTGAAAACACATGCAGAGTCTCAGCAGTTACTTGCTTTGGTTGTGCTTTTGTATTTGTCCTGGCAGAGTTGTTAAATTAGGAATAAAAAAATAGTGTTGGAGCCTGACTGTAGTACCCAAAGAAAGAGCATGTTACTGAGTATTCAGCGTTGCTCTCAATTAAAGTTGCTATAAGACATGAAGCAGATGTTCTGTGGTGATGCAGGCATCGGTGAGAAGCAAAGCAAGTGAAGGTAAACCAGCTCTGCCAGCCCAAGCGTCGACCACTCTGTAACTCTGCCAGATGAGCTGCAAGGAGGGAGTAGGGAAGTGGTCCGAATGGTTCAGGAGGTGGAAGCACCTTGTAACTGGGAGAAAGGAGGCCTCCATCTTCATTAATTGCCAAAAAAGATTACCCATTTGATGCTGGTGCTCCGAGTGCTCTGTCTCAGTCCCAGCTGGCTATGCTATAACTCTCACTTTCTGCTTGTGCTGCAGGAAGGAAACAGAGCAGCATTGCCATTTCCCTCATTGTCCTTGAAAGGCAAAGACACTCCTTCACAGGCAGAGAGGAAAGGCTGTAGTAAAGGCACTAGCATGGGACTTGGAGGATTTTGGTTTAATTCTTGCCTCTGCCACAGACTCCTTGTGTAACCCTGAGCAAGTCGATTAATCTCCGTGTCCTTTCAGTACTGCAGTTGTAGGATGATCTTCCCCCAGCCTTGTCTTTTCTTGCCTAGTGTACGTGCTGTTCAGGGCAATTGTGGTCTCCTTTTCTTTTGTGTAACGCAGTAACTGGACACTGGGACTCCATGGGCTGCAGGAAAAATAGAACAATAACCCAGGCCACCCTGAGCTGATTCAGCCCCGGGGCAAATGAAATCCGAGGATGGGAGACTGGTGCTTGCCAGGTTTGGGAGCGGCGGGGCTGTGGCTCGTGGGTGCTGGCAGGAGCAGGGCACTCCCTGGGAGAGCCCTCACAGCTGTGATAAATGTTTCTGTGCTGATGTGTGCTGAGACGAGGACTCTGCATGGTGACGTTGCAGTGCTGCGTCAGCCACAAGGGATAACGAGGTGCTCTGATGGCTTGCTGATAGGTGAAGGTATGTGTGTGCTGTGCAAATTCCTCTGGGGCCAGATACCAGAGTTGTTTCAAAGCAATAAAATTCCACTTGCAGTTCTTGTTTCATTTCCCAGACCTGGGACTTGCTTTACTCACCAGAGGTTGACAGCACCTCTAGTAAGGTTTCGAGGAACCCAGAGGCTAAAATGGGATTTGAAACTCTGTAGGACACTGACAATTCAAGTTCAACCTCATGCTGGACATCACACCGAAAGCCTGTAGGTTCTTAAGGTGACAAGTCATCCCCAAGGTGGAACTTGAAATAGTTTGTCACAAATCCCTATGTCCTGCTGTGGCTGAATTTTAAATGGTCCAGTGATGCTAGGTCTCCCTCACATGTTGTTGTACCTGTCAGGACACTGTGGGGCTGTCAGCTCTGCAGGGTGGCTGCTCCCCAGCAAGATAAAGCAGAGCACAGAGGTAGGAGAAAACAAACGACAACATGGAGAGATGGCCAGTGGCCAGATTTGATAGTACATTTTTTAGGAAATTGTGACTCTGTAGAGAAGATCTTTGTTTTCCCTGGCACCCTAATGATTCTTGTGGCTCTGAGGCATTTGAGTGGAGAGGCACCATAAGAACTGCTATTCTGTTCTGCAGGAATAAATGGAAACCTTGTACTGCTGTGTGACAGCCCCAGCCTTCCTTTTGCAGGGGAATTGCTCTGTCTGAGTAACAAACCAGAAGTGGCCCAAGTGCACGCTGCGAGCCATCGGACCCAGCCCTGCTGAAAAGCCCTTGAGCACATTTTGAGGAACCTCAGAAGGGTTTGTGTGTTTGATTCAGATTTGGCATTACTTCTGTCACAGCCTCAATCAGGAATGTCCCTGCAGTGACTGGGGCCCAAGCAGCGCGATTTACAAGGGAAGTTACTATGTTAAATAAAAGTTACATAAGGAATAATTTACCCCCAGTCGTGCACAATAATGCTGCTGTAATTCCATCAAGGCGCTCTGCTGACATCAGAAACCGCCCGCGTGAAGATTCAGTGTCTTGTTAATCTCCCCAGGCCTCAAGGAGGGGCTTGCAGCCACAGCTCGTGCTCCTTCATCGCCC
>NW_010141217.1:79299-100904 GCF_000699245.1 Pterocles gutturalis | reverse complement strand
CCGGCGACAGCCAGCAGCCGCAGCGCGGGAGGCACGGGCATGCAGCCCTTCCAGCACGAAGCCCTACGCCTCCCAGCACAAGTCACCCCCCATGTGAGCTGGTGTGGTTTGGTGGGAGAAATTACCCCCATCCCTCTGTGCTTCTGGCTGCCTGGGTGCAAGTCAGCTCCAGCCTCGAGGCTGCAACTGGAGCTTTGGCATGGCGTGTACCTAAGCACCTCCTCGGGGCTTATTAACTAACTCGTCTTTGATGCTCTCTGCAAAAACAGTTCTGTGGCTCCTGTTTTGCATCCAGTGAGCCCAGGGCGCAGGTAGATGTGGTAGGAGCACGCACACCTAACCTGCAGGCACGGTCGGCAGCGTGCCAGAGCGATGACCTCGCAGGCCTGGAGAGCAGCTCTGCTGCCGGGCTTGCTGGATCCTGACATCTGGCTGCAAGTCCTGTGAAAGGCTGGGAGCACGAGCTGGGAGTTCAGCCACCCCATGCGGAGAGCGGGGCAGGAGCTGCTGAGTTTTTGCCCTTGTGCCGCCGCTCCCTTCCTTGGGCCCCTTGGACTGTTTGCGTGCTCGTGACCCCCTGGACCCTCTCCGGTGGGACTTTGAGCTATAACGTTTCAAGTGAGAGAGGGATGGAGGCGGGGGGATAAAGCAGAGCAAGGGAAAGGCACCTAGTAGGATTTCAGAGAGCCCTCTGGCAGTCCATCCGTGGGAGGCTGCCATGTATAATAAGGAAACGATTTGTCTGGGAATGATTCAACGTGTAAAACTCTCCCTCCCTGACCTCTTCCTAAGTCCCCAGCATGGGATTGCGGGAGGTTTCCAGCAGAGGAGAGCCGATAAGATGCAATAGTTTTCATATGCTCAGAGGAGAGGTCCAAGTGTCTGTGCTGAGGCAGCAGTCTCAGCGCCACGCAGGGTTATGTGGAGCCATGTGGAGCCATGTTTCGCTGAGGCAGCAGTCTCAGCGCCACGCAGGGCTGCGTGGAGCCATGTGGAGCCATGTGGAGCCATGTTTCACCTTTACCCTGTGGAGGGAGGTGGATTTTGCCCTGCTTGGAGATACATTAACTATCAAGAAACTTTCCTTTTCTCCCCATCTGGCCCTTGAGCTTGTTCTTCCCACAGCCTCTCCGCCGTGCCCCGGGGAGCGTGGCGAGCAAAACCCCACTGGCAGCTGCACAGCTTCTTCCCTGGTGATTTTCACAGGGCTGCCTCCATGCTCTGAGGTGGCCTCCTGGTATTTCCCTGAGGTTTCCACTCCTTTTGTAGGTGACCATGGGGAGGGCTGGAGGCTGGACCAGCTGCCCTGTGGGAGCCCAGCGATGGGGGCTGGTTTTCAGCAGGGGAGATTTGTGTGAATTTTCTGGAGCTTGCTCTGGACACAAAGGTTGAATTGTTTTTGCTTCTCAAGTGCTCTGGGAGTTCCTCCTGTCCAGCACTGTAAGCCTCTACCTGACTTGCACAAATTATTACAAAACTGCTGTTTCTTGGGAATTGAACTGGTTTTATAGGTTTTCAGACTCTCCCAGCAAGTGCAGTGCATGTTTCCCATTCAGCATTCACTGTGTGCAGAGGGGAAGAGGAGATACAGCAGCAAAATAAGCTCAGTGGCATTGAGTTTGTAAATACTCTAGCCACCTGTGTGTGCTTCCCTGGCCCCTAAGATGCACCCCAACATTTTTCCATCTTTTTTTCATTGAAAAGCTTTACTATTTCTTGGGGTGGGATCCTCTTTTGCTGCTTGCTTTCTGCAGTTCGTTATACCAATGCAAAAAGGATATATGAGGTGTGAGCAGGTCAAAACGGGCAGGAATTTGTGGGCAGCCTGAGGGGGCTGCAGGTCCCTGCCTGCTGCCCCTGTCACGTGGGGAAGGAGCAGCTGTGCTTTGGTGCAGTTCCCTTCCAGAGCAGCGCAGCTGTCTCCAGATCTAGTGTTGCTCCTTTCCTTTTCATTAGCTGAATGTAGAGATGGCCAAGATTCCTGACCCTACAAGTTCTGGGCAGTCCGAACTCTCTGTGTGGCTGAAGGCCATGAAATACATACAGCATCCCTTGGGGAGCTGGAGGGGGAACAGAGTGCGATTCAGAGATGGGAGAAGAGACAAGCTCTGCAAAGGAGTGACTGTTCTGCTACGGGATGAGGCTGGACTGGGCATGAAATGAGGTTTTGGGGTGAGAAGTTAATGACCTTCATCAGCTCCCTTCCCTTACAGCAGTGATTTACGCTTACACCTGCGGCACTCCTGGTAATGTAACCAGCTCAGCATGGGGGCTTCGTCTGAACTAGTTATGTGTGTGCAGCTAAAAAGCTGCTGGTGGGCACCACGGGCTTTGTGAATTCACAGAGTGCAAGGGCAGGGTGAATGGGGCACCTGGTGTTAGCCCACCGCGAGGCTAATGCTCAGCAGTGAAGGAGATGGGAGATGTTCAAACCAGTACTTAGAGTTTGTGAATTCACCTTCTGAACGCATTGCTCTCCAGGTCCTTCAGAGATATCAGCATGGACTGTAAGGGAAATAACTCCTTTCCCTGTTATTAGGTGATATCTATTAGCAGACAGCTCATTTTCTGTTCTGTTCCTGGAGGGGACATTTTGGCCAGAAGCAGTTTCCAATCTGGCAAGTACAACAAAAGTATTATAGGAAGGGAGAGAAGTTGAGATCCATGGAGGAAATATTTTTATTCTCTTTTTCTCACTGGTTTGAAAAGAGCCCCTAAGCAGGATATGTCAGCCAGGAACTGAATTGTCTCAAGGTGCCTGTTCATATGTATCAGCTGGTAACAAGTTCATTCTACACTTTTGTTTCTTTTGTGATTTCGGTGGGAATTTTGGGAAAAGCAGCCTTGACTGTGTATCTTGACCAGGCTGTGTATCTGCTGGGTCTGACACTGGCCAGAGCCTGCTGCTGTGTGGGATGTGTGTGTGCAATAAGCTGTCCTTTGTTAATGTCCTAGCTCCTAATGTCCAGAGGTTGGCTCTGAGATGTGTAGTATTTCATCAAAAGCTTTTGCCTCTCATCAGCTACAGTTTGCTAGCACAATGCTGGATAGGCTTGTTACCAGTATGAATGCCCAGTCCCAACTTTGTGTGCTGTACTTTCTGCCCATAGCTGCTAGTACAAGTGCGTTGCAGTGTGGCAAAACCAATAGTGGAGGAAAAACAGGGAGTGTGGAGGAAAATCAGCAGCTAACTGTCTGTCAGTCATCATCTTCCTTGCTCTGCTGTTCGCTTTTGCTGTGTAGAACAAATCACGTAACCTTTATGTGTCTCAGTTCCTTCCCGTATAATGAGAACAAATATTAATTTGTCTCCTAGTGACAGAGAGAGGTTGTGTTCATACTTACAAAGTGCTTTGGTGATCACAGGTATTCCGTCAGTGCCATATATTGTTATCCCGGCGTCTGAATGATCAGTGTTTCCTGATGTCTGGCTGCTTGGAGCTCGTTCTGTGGGGTGCTGCGTGGCCAGCTTCCTGCTGTGCCTGTGTGCTGAACATGAGACAACCAAGAAACTGTGGGTTGGTGTCACTGGTGCTGGACATGGCACCTGGATCTGCACTGTTCCTTTTTAGCCTGGTGCATTGGTAGCACATGGAGCTGTTGTGGCAACGACAGCATGTAGCTCCACAGGGAGAAGAGGCCTGGTGTCTCATCACCTCCTCCCAGCAGCTTACACACTCCCCTTTCTCTCCCTGTCCCCCATCCTGAGAGCCTTTTTCACCACCTCCTCTATGAACCCCCTGAATCTTCTGCTCTTCACTCATGGCTTGTGATGGGATGGTCAACAAACCCATCTGCGCAGGCTCTGTGATCCTGCACCTTGGCATAACGGGGCTCTGGCTCAGTGGTAATTAACAATGTGCACTTCATTAGCACTTCCACCATGACTTTTCTGAGCAGTCTTTAAATGCCACACCAGCCCTTTCTTCATTACCTTTCCCCCACTTCACTGTTGAATTAATTCTTTCAGACTTTATCCCAGAGGAGCTACTGCTCGCTCACTGATATACAAGGATTTCTTATCCCCTCGCTTTTTCTGGTTTTCATACCTGGAATATTATTTCCCCTCTTGCCCTGTCCTCCCTAGACACTTAACACTTTACGTTTCATTTATAGTCCCTGTCTGATATCTTCTTTCTGCATTTTGTCATCTCAGGTTTTTTTGGTGGTGGGTTTTTTTTTTTTTTTCTCTTCTCTTTCTTTCCTTGTTTCACTCCTGTATACAGGAAAATGGAGTTTGGACTCTTTCTAAATCATCCTGTAAAGCTACACAGAGCACAAGCTCCCAGCAGCAGCATTCTAGGTGCTGGCTTAAAAAATATTCTCAAAAGCCTTTTATTCTTTTTATTTTTAAATACATTTTTGGGTCACTTTGGTAGAACATGGCTGCAGTGCTGCAGAAGCCATTGGTTGCCTTTCTGTTGAGAAGCCCAGGACTCTTCCACACGGACAGCTGTGCTACCACAAGGGAAATACTTTGCTTTTCTTCTCCTAAGAGCCTTACAGGGACTGGGGTCTTCCACAGATAGGAAAGCTGGCACATGGACACTTAACCAGGGTCACAGGAGGAAATCAAAAGCAGGACTGAGATTGTGATTTTTGTACTGATGCCTCCAGGAATGTTCTTGGAATATCTTTGACAGGTCTGCTGCTGCCCCAGCGTGTGTGTGCACACCACCTACCGTCTACCACATGCAATGGAAATTGCCACCAGGCATGGACAGCCAACAAGCTTGGATGCAGAAAGAGCAGTAGGACTGAGGCATAGCTTTGAGAGAAGCATGGATTTATTATGATGCATGGTACATGTTATGATACATGACACATAGGATACATTTTGTGAGATGTCCCTTTTAGTTGACAAAAAAATGAATTACTTGCATTCAAGATTCCTGCTTCAAAGGCTTTCTGTTTGCAAACAGACAACAGCAGAAAAGTTAACACTGGAAACACTGCCACAATGCAGCAGCCAGCCAGGACTAGCTCTGCCCTTGGCTGCCGGCAGCGTGTTACGCTTCGTCCCGGACACCGCCTTGCCTCTGTTTTCTGCTGCACAGGCTGTGTCGGGGGGGTATCTCGAGCAGTGCAGTGCCATGGCTGAGCAAGCATTCCTCCTTGTTCCAGGAGAGACCTGGGACCTGGGCTAGGTTGTTTACGGTCACCTTAGATATTTCTGATCATTGCTACCGTGTGTTGCTCTGACCTATCTGTGTGCCAGCGATCACAGGCTGCTGGTTTGTAGGCAAGAAGCTGGGATGCTGCTGCTTGCTGTACGTTGTCTTTTGAATCTTGCTGCTGAGGGGTGTCTGGACCCTGGGGGGTACACTGCTTTGGTTTGGGAGCCATCCAGACCATGGATTCTCTGAACACATGGCATGTGGCTTCTTACTTTTTAATCATGAATGAATCAAAGCATGAAAACTGAGCTGTGATGTGAACATCACACCCAGCGAGTCTGGATGTTCTGCTTCTGCAGCTCAAGCCAGTATCTGCAGAACATAAAGGGTTAGTTATTCTAGCAGTAGCATGATTAGGTGCTATGAACATTAATGATCCAAAGAGCTCAGTTTTCGCTTACGTGAGAATTGTATCCAATGTTTTCATGCCTGTTAACTTTGCAGACAGCAGGTTTCCTACAGGAGCCAGAAATCCAGGCAACTACACGAAAAGTTACTGCAAATGCACGTAGTGTCTGACTAGAGCTGTGGTCGGAGTGGGAAGTTAGACAAGGTGAGACTGTAAAAGGCCAGTAATTGTACACAGGAGATGGCTGTGATTGCTTTGAATGTGAAACCATTGTCAGGAACCCGGAGGGAAAAGCGCAGCCTATTTGAGTGGTCTTATCTCAAATTTCCGGCTAAGTGAAGCCAAGGAACGTCTGGGGGGTGCTGGTGTTGTCTGTGCATTTTCACCTCTGGGATTTGTAGAAACTTGGGATTTTGTGCTGCCTTTGGCATGGCTTTGCTACCCTTTGCCAAGTTTCATTAATCAGCAGCCAGGGGTTACACGAAGGGTATGGTGTCTACCCGATGGGAATTCAAGGACCAAAAGGAGAAGTTTCAATAACGTTTGTTTAAAGGCACTTCAAGTTTTATTTATTTTTGGCTCCTGAAGCATAACTGCCATCCTTTAACTATTATCAATGGCATTAGAGCTTCACGTAGTTAACAGCACGCTGGGATCCATGAGAGAGTGTCAGACTGGCTTGCTGCTACATGAAAAATGTCAAATCCTGCGGCATCTCAGCTCTTGATTTTTGTCTGCTTTTTAGCACTTTGGAATTTGATGCCGTCATCTTATCAAGAGAAAAATGTCTCAAATTTGAGCTTGCTTTAAACAGATGCTTTTCAGTCTTAAATAAGTACAATTTGTAGACATAACTCAGAGGGAAATTTAAATGTTGAAGGCATCTACATTCACCAAATTGCTGCGATCCAGCTAAACAGATGAATTTTTATTCCAGGTTCCCATCACCCCCTGAGCAGAACCTTTCCTTCCAAGGTGTTCTTCTTGATTTACTGTCATCCCTGAGACTCTGGTCTGGCTCCCACGCTGAACAGCACTGCTGCCACCTTGTCTTTGTGTCTCTCAGGCATCGCCGTTCCCGGCGGTGTGACAGTGTTGCACTTCATACATTGCCCTGTGTGTACAAAGAGCCCTGATGATGGCATGTTAAATGAAACAGTATGTAGAGCGTGGGCTAAGCTCTGGGATATTTTTAGTCTTTGTTAGCTTTGTCATGGCCCTTGCTGTATTTCTCTGGGAAACGGTTGCTTGTCCCACATAACTCGGGGCTCTTGGAAAGCCAGAGTTTCCTGCCAGGCTTGAGACTTGTGGGACGGCTGTTTTCCCACTGGGAATGGGCCAGTTTTAGCATATGAGACCTCATGCCTTATTAATTTTGATGAGTGTTTGGGGTGGAAAGGCAATCTCAGGACTAGACATTAAGTGTTGCATTTGGGAGGGGGGGTGGTGGTGGTTTTAAAACCCCGAAAGATAATGAGTTTAAACTGTGGGTAGGTTACATGTAGCAAACATCTGTATCCCCTTGCGCCTTTTGCAGAGCGATTGGAGACATGCTGCATCACAGCTCTCATGGGTTCCTGAAGCACAGAGATTCCCATGAAAAGGGACAAAAAGCATTGCTGCTACTGGCAAATGAAGATACTACGGACAGACGGGGGACAGAGGGCCAAATTAGTGCTTCCATGGAGAAGCAGTCACCTGAGACCCACTGGTGGCTGGATAGTCGGTGTGGCGGATGGGCAGCGTTCAGCTCGTTGAACGTCCGGCTGCTAGTGAGGGTATATGGAGAGAAAGTGAGGGTCTTGGCTGGGGGCGTGGGAGAGAGTTTGTGATGTGGGGATGTCAGGAGGTTTGGAAGAGGGGTGTTGGAAGGCCAGGGTGAGATTACAGGGAACATAGGAGAACTGGGATTACAGGGTTGGCCAGGCAGGGAGGGACACCTGACTTGGATCCCATGGCAGCATTAGCGTTGGTGCTTCCAAACCACCTTGCTTGAATTGCCAGGGTCCAAAATGAGGGCTGATGAGCCTGGGGCTGGAGATGTGGCCCCAGCTGTCTGCCCTGCCCCATCTGTCCGGGCCCCTGTTTCACAGTGGAATAGACAGAGGGGAAGATAAGCCTGTGCTTCCTCCAGCTCCTGTACAAAACCCAGCTTTTAGCTCAGACCAGTGAGGATGATGGGCATGAACTGAGCTCTCTGTCTGTAAGCTGTTGTGTTTAAGTGCAGACACATGTTCTACTCTGCCCATTACTTCAAGCAGTGGTAACCTCTGTCAGACATCTGGGGATGGTGATGCCTTAAACTGCTGCAACATGATTAGCTAGGGCTCATCTGGTTTTAGAACCTATAGTATTCACCTTTGCAATCTCCTCTTTATTACCCTAAGCACTAAAAGTTGTGGGGTTTTTTTGTTGTTTTTTTTTTTTTTCTTTTTTTCATAATGAGAATTTCATGTAACAACATGGCTCCAGGAACTGCGGCTTTATAAACAAGAGAAAGAAGTTATGAGAGACTGTATAAGATCACCATGTTCTATTATATTACATAAAAATTAAATAATACCATGCTTCAGAGACAGAGAGAAAACACACATGAAACTCATGTTTTACATCCAACAACACAAAAGGTGGGTAGCAGGGCTTGGAGCAGAACTGACTTCTTCCATGTTTTAACATAGACAGGGAAAAAAGGGAGCGGCTGAAGATCCTGAGCATGGAATTCTTTCTCTGCTGCGCAAAGTATTACATTAAGAACTAGAGTAATTTATTTTCTTCCATCAGTATACTTGCTTAGAAAAAGAAGACCTCTCTATATTTTAGTTTAAAACTAAATGTTCACTTTTAAAACTGCTAAGAATCTGAGGAGTGAATTTAAGAATGAGTTTTTCGAAGAGAACACCGCTGGTTCCAAACTGAACTAAGACTTAGATTAATCACAGTCTTCTGTGCAATAGAAGGCGTTTGAGAATCCATCAAGTTCATGGGAAAGTGATCTTGGAAGAGCAACAAATAAATACTGTGACCTTTTGACTCTGCTAGCCCTGGAGCTGTGGTAAGTTTGCAGTCAGGCACTTGGTTCCAGACGGGAATTTTCATTGCTGCAGTGAAGTAAATCACCATGAGGAGGAGGCCTCGCTGGCCCTGTCTGCATGGAGATGTTTTCAGAGCTCTAATTCCCTGCGGGTGCCTCCTCCATCAGTGGCAGCATAAATGGGAGCCGAATGATAGATCTGCTCAGGAAGCCTGGAATACCAGCATCTGAAACCATGTTAATTAACACAGTGCCAGAAATGCCAGAGTTATCACTGTTGTGGCCTGCAGTGGTGGTTCTGACTGAATCCCAGCAGCATGGGATGGATTTGTCCTGGAGGAAGATTTAGTGAGCAGATAGAGGGTGCTGTAGTGCTCTGCAATAGCACCATCTTGGTATGGCACATGCTGAACACGTGAGGTTCGCCATTCCTACCCACATCTCTTCAGCAGTTCAAAGAAGCTGAATTAATGATGGGAAGTAAAATAGCTTTTAGAAAAATAATTGTTTTTCATTATTATTAATTTAACGGTCCCTCAAACCAAATGCTTTTTAAACCTTATGTTAGGGGAGGGGAGTTTCTCTGCAATTAAATTGCCTGATTTGGTTTTTTTGGCTTTACTTTCTGTAGCCCAGGCAGAGCTGTGTCTACCCTGGTTTGGACTCTTCTGTCTCATGTTTTAATTACACTTAATCTGCAGACATTAAACCAAGTGTCGTATTGCCAGACTGCTTTTCAGACTTTGTGAGATCAGGCTTGGAGCAGTTTCATTTGTCTTAAAGAGCCTGAAAACTCAAAAAGTGATTAGATGTTCTTTTTGTTTTGACTTAAATATTTTATGGGATCAGAGGCTAATCTTTTATTGTTCAGATTTTCAGTCTTCTCTCTCTATCTTTAGATCCAAATGAATGCTAGGAGAAGATTTCCTGCAGATTTGTATCATGTGGTTGTTTGTGAACTATGGTGAATGTAGTTAGGTCTCATATATAGGGCTATTTCCTATGCGGTTTAATTTTATAAGGCACAAGTTCACATTTCAGCGTTTCATGGAGCTGCTAAAGCTATGTCCTCTCCAGAGCTTGTGTTCATGAAGTTTATAAGAACTTACTTATCCTGGAAACATCCATTTTTCTCTGGTCTGGATTAAAACTACTCCATGAATTCACAAGTTATTAGGAAGAAGAGACAGTCAGACTGCACATTGGGTCTCATTTCCTTAGGAACCGGGAACAGCACTGATTTTTGTGTAACTATAGGAACTAGTGCTTTAAAGAAATGACTGGCCAGTGTAAGACCTGAGATAAAAGCTAGAGCTGAAAATTATGGTTTCTCCTGATTGGTCACCATGCACAAGAGAATAAAAGGCCTGATTACCACTGAGGCTGCTCGGGGAGACAATACAACCAGCCTGGATGTTGTTTTGTTCTGCTTGATTGCCACCTTCTCCATGTGAGCTCAGCATGGCATGTCCGGGGAGTCACGTGAGGAGAGTAAGAGGAGTTGGTGCTCCATGCAGCCGTTATCAGGTTGTCCATGGAGAATACAGCTAATACAGCTCTTCCAAGCATTGTAGCTCCTGCTGGGGGGTCTTCTGCACCAACAGGCTCCTCATAGTTGCTCACTGGTACAGTTACATGATCAGAGAAGCCTGTCGGGGATGCCCTGCCTTTGTCTTTGTGGTCTGTGTGGGCTCTGTCCCTACCCTCAGTCAAAGACTTAGCATGTCAAACATTCTGAGATCCATGAAAATGAGTCCTTTTCCTCTAATGCTGGCAAAATCAGTGCTGCTAAAAGGAAAGTCTTGCCGTCATTGTGCCTAAAAGGCTGTTGCAGAGCAGTGCACAGGACTCAGCTGTGAAGCAGTAGAAACCCCTGGAAGAAAATCACAGGCTTTGCTCTCACCCCTCTCCTTCATCAACGTATGTGCTTAATGTGAACCTGTGAAATGCCCAAGAAACAACAGCTATAAACTCGTCTCTGAAATACTTTATTTCCCTCTTTTTGTCCTCTCCCTTCTGCTATCTTCTTGTGTTTCTGTTCTTTTGGTGACAATAAAGACCATATTCATTCTGTGGATTCTCTCCCTCTTGGGTGGCCAGTGAAAAATACAAATGGCTTTTGATGTAAATCAGAGTAAGATTCTGCTGGGGGTTCTTCCCTCCTTTTCATGCTCTAGGCATTGGTATAGTGAAGGAGAAGGCAATGATTCTTACTTTAGGCAGATGCCTTTGGCATGTGTGGGCTGGGAAAAGACTGGCCAATCTGGCAACTTGTGAATGACTAAGTCTGGACTGAGGGCTGATCTTTCATTTATTTAGGCAAAGACAGGAATGTGCCCCCTGCCTTCCTTCCACAGATCACCCTCACCTGCCATACCCTCCCTTGTCACCTCTGCGAGCATTGATTCATTGGCTCACCAACAACATAGCAGCTGCAGAGCATCCTGGTTCCAGAATAGGTGACAACAACTGCGATGGTGCTCCCCTACCAGCTGAGAGACGCTCCTATAACTGGCCAGAACAATTGCTCAGTGAACGGAGAGATCTTTTGGCTGAGAGCTGTGCCAGGGATTTTATTGTACTGTACACACAAAAAAAAAAAAAACAAACTAGAAGAGGTAGGTTGGCCTGACCTGTCCCTGTGCAAGGGGGAGCAGAGGAGAGTCCTGTCCCCCACTGTGCTCTGCGCAGTATCTCCTCCTGTTCTGACTCATTTCAACATGACAAGAGCAAGGGGTAGCAACAAGCTTGGTTCCGCCCCTCATTTTCCCTGTGGGGTGGCTGCACACAGCCTGATGTTTAATGTTCCTTGCAGTGGAGTGGATACAGCTTTCTCTGGCGAGACTGAAGGGGCTGGAGCTGCCTGAGCCACAATTTGTTCCCTGGGTCCTGCTCACTGGGAGAGCTGGTGCCAGCCTTGACTCAGAGCGGGTGATGTCTTACAATCAAGATGTAAGTGATTGCACTATCAGGATTTTTTTCCAAGTAAAAAATGGCTCTCTCCGATAATGTAAAATTTTTAATCCCTGATCATACCGTGATGGGTGTTCCTCCACTCCCCCAGCTAATCATCCTTTCTGATAGACAAAGGTTCATTGATTCATTTATTTGCCTTTTTTTTCTCTCTTTTAAAAACTCCTTAAATTGCCATCACTGCAAAAACATTAACTGCCTTAAGACCACGCCATGGGTTTGGGTCTGATTTGTTGAGGCTTTGGGGCCAGATGACTTTATTAGTGACAGTGGGTTCCTTTTCAGATAAATCCTCCTTTTCAGAGAATATCTTTCCTAAAGAGTTTCACAGCAGATTATGCACACAAATAACTCATCAGAAAAAGTTAGCGATACTCAGTGCTTGGCAAGCCCTGAGTTATTATCCCGTTAATGTTGCGGCACTGTGCATTTCCAGCTGTGTTGCAGTGGCACACAGACCTCAGCAGCTGTTGCAGAGCTCATCAAATAGCTGTTGAGCATCATCCCTGATTTGTCATAAACCTAAAGGTTCCTCTGGGGGAAGAATGTTATCTCCTGCCACAGCCCAGCTACACTACAGTGATGCTCCAGCACTGTTGTTATCGTAGGGACACTGCTTGTTTGAATTCCTCTCCTCTCCCCTTTTCCTTTATTATTTTTCTTTTTTTTTTGGGAGGGTTGTGCTCAGATTATTCATAGCCTTATGTTTCTAAGTGATTTATCTGGAAATGCAGGTTAGTGTATGCTACCTGGCTTCATTCCTTTCTAACCATCTGAGTTTATATTTTTAAAAATATTTAGATGTCTAACAATACCAAGAGGGACAGAAAAGAGTTTTTTGTAAAGTGCTTGGGTATATTGTCCCCATAGAGAGGAATGGAGTTTCGTGTGTAGGTTGTGGGATGGACAAAAGCTATGTTTTACGTAGGATTTTAGTTTTTGCACTTATTCTGACTAGGAACAAAAGCAGAAAACTTCAAAATTGGAAAGGAAATTCTGATGGGGAGAAAAGCTTTGTTTGGGGTTCACAGAAAAGCTTTGTCTTAAGAAATGTTTATCTTCAGATGCATAACACGGAAAATGCTGAAGCAGAACGTTATTTCAGAATATTTTATGCTTCTCAAAGTTTTCCATGTCTGATTTTCCCACTTTCAGAACTTTTCCAGTTTTCTTCCTTTTTTTCTTTCAGACAGAATTTCAGCAGAACTGATACGAATTCCCAAATTGTTTTGGCTCAAGGAGAAAAGCTTCCAAAGATTTTCTGACCACTTCAGTCTTAGGGCTGCTGACAACCCTATTTCAGTATTCATATGCTTCCGAGAGACTTGAAAAAGCCAGCCCATGATCTGGTGCAGAAGTTTTTTGCGAATGCAAGAGATCACTGTTAAGGTCCTGATCCTGGTGGCCAGATCACTTAAACTCTCTGTGCTGCACATGTTTCTTGGTATCATGTAAATGACAATAAAGTTTTCCTTTTTTTTTTATTCTATAGTCATCTAGGCAGGGTCTGAGTTATTGCAGCCCCTAATTTCAGAGTCCAGCTCTTTAACTCAGCCAACACCCCTTCAGGCTTTAGTTTGGAAACACCTTGTTTAAGTCACAGCTAAATGGCACTTATTGTTGTATGGAAACATTATCAGGAGAGATATGGAAGTCACTCCTGGCCAAATCCCCATTTGTCTGTCTCTGAGAAACACCTTGATGATAGTATTTTTTTCCTTCCCTAAGTTGCACAGTAATCTCAAGAGATTTGCAATGATCTGTTCCAGGGACACCCAAGTACTAGTGACAGGTGAAAGTATTTGTGTGTTTTCACAGCGAATTGCTCCTTTCGTGACTGTGTTTCTTGCAAAACTTGCCAAATCACCATGATTGGGCTGTCAACATCCTAGTGACAGTGCTCTATAAATATCCTGGATGGATAGAGACAGTGCAAACAGCAAACAGAGCACTTAAGGGGTAAGGACTTTTCTGTTGGGTCTGCTAGGTTCGTGCAAGTTGTCATTGTGACTGTCACAAACAGGCTGCAAAAAATATTTTCAGCTGCTTGAGATAAAATGGACAGAGGTGGAGGCCTTGTGTTGGCTCGAAACAGTGGGATGCTTTCGGGCCAGAAATGTTCTTTCTGCTGCCAGCCACCAGAAGTTTTTTGGCCTGAAGGCTCATGGGTAACAGGTTATATATTAGTCCAATAAAAGATACACATGATCTACCTTGTCTCACTATCAGTCCATCACCTAAAATGTTGCTGCAGCTAATGGTGGCTCGTATTTGATTTGTATCCAGTGTATTTTAAGGCTGCAAAACCATCCAGCCAGGATGGATGTCTGTCTCAGTGCTCTGCCTGTTATTATATATGCTTGTATTAATGGCAAGCTGTCCTGTAGCGTTAGTCGATTTAAATATTGAAAACAAATGTTCTCTTATTTCTGTGCCTTGGGGCTAGAAGTGATTATTTCAGCCTCTTCGGTGTATATGAATCTGCATCTGTTAGAGGTCTCTCTTCTGCAGTGAGCCCAACATACGAACTCAGTTTGCAAATTCATCTGAGAAATGCTAAAACTGGCACCTACTTCTGCAAGTACCTATCCTGATAATGCATCCACAATGGTCTAAATACCACATTGCTTTGGAATTGCAGTTTTTTAGACTTTGCCACTTGGGTCAGTGTCCTTCTGTCTCTTTATTGTTTACATCTTGATGTTTCAGTGTCACCAGGATACATTATTATGACCCTGGGATGCAAACAGCCCAACACTGAGGGTTTTTTTAGTAACTTGGCAACGTTATCTAAAGCAAAGCAGACTCTTGAAATTGGGACATACTGCAATACACAGGGACAATGTTTGTGGTACAGAATAATTCTTGCACATTTGAAATCTCTTTTATATCAATCTTAATCTAATAAAAGGAGTTGCTGAAGCAAAAAGTAACTTTTTTGCTATTTAATGTTTCTGATAAAATTAACGTTTGCAAAAAATACACTTGAAAATGGTGTGAGAGTTTCACACCATAACCATAACGATGTTTATAGTGCTGTTTATAAATATATGTTTAGGAAGATATAAAATTGTAGATCATTGACCTGATAAGCCATAATAGCATTTTCAGAGCTATTTAGGTATGTCGACTGAATGAACATTTAGAATCAGTGCGGCACATGTAGTAAAAATTTGCATGAAGACTATTGATTTCAGTTGCAGAGGAAGCATTTCAATGCAGAATAGATGGGCTGCTGGATTTATCTGTATTCTAAGCCGTGAGCAGGCAGAATTTGCCCAAGGGACCCCTTGTAGTCCTAATGTGAGATGGCGTAAGGCAGTGGAAGGCATTGCATACGGGATGGCGTCTCCTGTGTTCAGCTCCTGGCTTTGTCCCATGTACCCCAGTGGGGACAGCGGCTCCTACAACTACAAGCAGAGAGGTAGAAGTAGATGCTACTCCTCATGCTGCTCTTGACATGAGACTAGAGATGAGTCCCCAGCACTTTTGGGCTGCTGCACGCTGGTATCGGTGTCTGGGGGCTGCACAGTTGGGATTCCATCAGCAGCAGAAGGCTCAGCCACTCCAGAGCAGTGGGTTGAGGGAGAATTTACATCCCTAGAGAGTGGGCAGTGGAGAAAGTGGGAGGAAGACAAGAAAGGTTGGGACACATTGCTATGAGTTGCAGAAAAATAACAGGAATTTCTCAAAACTGATACTCCCTGTGGTGATGTGCCATTTATGATGAAGTGCCTCAATGTATCCAGATCCTTCTGAACATTTTGTTTCTTCAAGCCAATGTCAAGATCTTTTTGTATCCTGCAATCTGGAGCTCATTAAGTGCATGACGCATGGAAAACACTGTTTACCTCTTAATAATGTAATACTGGGGAAAGAAAGTTCTTAAACCCATTTTCTGCTGGACACCTTCTGCATTCCAAATTCAGTCAATTTTATATACGTGCACTTGAATGTTTGTACGTATGTCTCACCGTGTCTGAGTGTGGATTTGAAATTCATGCTCTGTGTGAAGATCTCCACTGGTCCCCAGTCCTTGGTTGAAGGCAGAAGAACAAAATACATAAATGGCAGTGCTTCATCCACCTGTCATGGCCTGAAAGATGGAAATGCCCCTTACTGCCAATGTTACAAATGGATATTTCTCCGGAGGGAGATATTGAAGGATGCAGTGCATTTTGGAGTTTGTTGTTGTCTGCTTCAAAGTGAGGAGAGAATCAATAATTTGTTAGGCTGTGAGCTGACGGCTTGTCTGGGTGCCAGCTCCGGTGCCCTCCAGGATAAGCTGCCAAAGTGACTGAGGGAGCAAAGTGGGATGTAAATTCCACAAGTCATTTTCCTTAACCTCTTACGTGGGAAACATTTAGAAGCTTCTCGGTAAGGACAAAATCCTTCCAGGCTTAGTTCTTGTTTGAGCAAAATTCCTTCTGAGGTCAGTAGACCTAATCCCGAAATCTTATCACTTGTTTACCTCAATTGGATTTGAGAGTGTGTGTGTGGAGAACAGAGTGAGGGAGGGTCTCGGAACAGGGTGGGGTGGAAAAGCCTTCCTGGGAGGCTGGCAGAAGCCTGCCAGGCGTAGGCTCTCTAGAAATGGGCGCACATGTGAAAAGAAAGCTTGCTTTGATAGAAACAAACTTTGCTTCCTTCTTTTTCAGCAGTGGCAGAAAGAGCAGGTTTTCCTCCTCCTCTTTTCTACAGAGGCTCTTCAGTGCCTGTTGGTGGCCCAGCCGCATCTCTCAGGAATGGTACAGCTCATGCTTCCACATATTTGCTTGGTTTGCATCTGAAACCTTCCTTCTTTCACATCCTGAAGGAAGAAAAGCCCCCCCAAGCTGGCAACTCCCTCTTGTCTTTTTAATTGCAACACAGCCCATCAAAGGGATAAGTAGCATCAAATATAGAAATGGGTGAGAGCTGGCATGTTGATTTCTGTTATCCTCCGAGATTGCAAGGCTCTGGGGAAGAATCCTTGCAGGGGCCTTCAGAGCAAGACCTGGCTCTGCCTGCCACATGTGCTGTTGTTGTGAAACCCTATAAAAGCCTCCTCACCCCTGTTTTGCAAGTTATGGAATGCCAACAGTACCCTCAGCAGAGATTTCTCCTTTCTGTCTTTTTTTTTCACCCTCTCTCTCCCTGCACAGTGAAATCTCCTTTATAATGGACTCAGCCTTTCTTAGCCAAAGATCATGCTTCTTTATTAACCTTCCAATAGGGCTACATCAGCTGAGGGCTGAGCAGGGCTGTTCTGGGTTAAGCTGAGACAGTCGAGGGCAAACCCATCACAAAGGCATACGGTATCATAAAAGTCACCGCTGGTGTCACACAGCTGTGTACAACGCAGGAAATGGAGGTGCTGCTTTTTGCTTTCTGTTTGGTTTGAGGCTTTTTGCTTTTTAGTAAAGAGATGGAAATAATTCTTCTCTTCTGCTTTCTGGTGAGTGACTTATAAATGACCTGTGTAGAGTTGTCTCTAAAAAATGTAATCAGAAAAATATATAGCCTGTTGCACTGTTTTTATGAATCCCACGTCACGATAACAGGGGAGATTCCGTCGTAAAGCTTCATTAAAAGTAAAGGAGAAATGCTAAAAGCTCTGCTGCTGATCCAGGGAAAGTAAAACTTCATCAAGCTGAGTAACACTGGGCCATCTTGTACTTTATTCCCTGCTGTTTATCTAAAGCACATTTCTTACATTCAATGGATTTCTACTCCTGGCAGTTTATATCTCCATGAGTTTAAGAGCTTTTGAGTAATTAAGAGCAGAAAGATTTACATCATGCTGCCTCAGCCCCACTGAAAGAATAATTTCTCAGTATTTTGCTCTCTGGGGGCATATGAGGCCAAAATTATAAATAAATAAGTGTCTGTGTACATGTGCATATCTATATTAGATGTTCAGATTATATTTATATCCATATACGTGTCTGTTTAAAAAAAGCCTTAGAAATGAGCACCTTCAGAGGGCAGAATGTTTGTACCGTAACACAGTCTTCTCCGTGGGTCTCCAGTCGTGTTACAATCTACTCACAAATTAATTGTGGAAGGAATTTAAGAGGTTTGATCCTACGGGTGAATAAGTATGTGTGTTTGCGTGAGTGCATGTGCACGCATGCAGAAAGCGACTGTGAGGGATGCCTGTGCTTAAACTGATCAGACAAGTTTTATTACTTCTGTCCATCTATGCTGTTTTGAAATATGGCAGGCTGATCCTATTAAGGGAGCTGAGAAATGTCTTTCCAAAATGGCTTTTGGGCCTGGGTTCCCACACTCATTTACTTCCTTGATTCCCTTCGAAATCTGCTTGCTTCAGCATGTGCTGCGTTTGTTCACACAGATGTGTTAAAAAATGGATTGTTACCCAGCGGGTTTTTTGTGACAAAAGGTGGGTTTTGGTCCAGACCCAGCGAAGGACATACAGGAAAAGATCACAACTGAGGAAATGACTGTGTCAAATTGCACGTGAACAGGGAGAAGGTAGTAAGCATATGAAAGAATACAGCTGACTTAAAAAAGTATACAAATGAAAGGAGATGTAATTCAACTGAATCTGACACCTGCATTAACCTTACTGGTGTTGGGCAGTTGGACAGTGCCTGACTCCACAATAAATCCTGCACACCAAAGTTCAAGATCCAGATTCGGGAAAACATACGAGTTCTTAACTTCATCCCTGTTTGGCAGCTTGATCCAGTGGCTCTCGCATCACTGTGAACCTGGTTGCCGCCTCTCCCGAGGCGTGGGGCAGCGCTGAGAGCCCATGGATTTTTAATGGCAGGTAATGCCACATATAGACGCTTGCAGCACTACAGGGGGAGGGTCTGGTCTGAACCAGAGCCTTCAGCAAATGTAGCCTGAGTGATGCAAAATGAAAGCAATCAGGAAAAGAAGAATTTGTTTGTGGAAGTTAACAAAACACCTCTCATTTTAGTGTGATGTGTTTGAGAAGAACAAAGTCGCTCATAAGGCCTGAAGGTTGAAAAACAGCTTTGTCAGGACAAGAGAATTTACAAATGCATTATTATGCTGTTGTTAAGATCACACCTATAGCAACATGCTCCTGTAGATCATGCTCTTAATTTCGGAAGCCAGCATCCAAAGGAAGACCACAACAGTAAAGGAGATAGGAGCGTGGGAATTAATTTAGCCACCTTTTAACTGAAGAAATGTTTAATGGCAGGATGATGATCTTAAGGGTCATTGAATACAGAGAAAAGGAAATGACACAAAACACAAAGAATAATGAATTCAATTTAATAAAGGGAAAATTCAAATTGGAAACGAGGCAAAACTTTTAGATGGTTACAGGCAGGCAGAAAGGGAAATCATTAATGAGGGAGTTATGACAAACTAGGTAGAAATATTCTTGTTTCCAAATTCAGCAAGTGTGGAGTTGAGTCTTTCCTGCCTGATGCAGTGGGTTCGACTGGGGAGCCCAGTGGTATTTTGTCAGCCTTGTCCATCATGACCATCAGTTGCATTAATAATCTGTATTTGAATAAGGCACTACAGTAGCATCAGGACATATTGAGAATCCTTCTTTTATCTCTGACAGTGAAGAAAGAAATTAGGTTTTCTGTGGCTTCACAATATGAAACAAAAAGTTAAGTGTGCTGTGCTGTGGTTGTACGAGCTGAGATTTATAGACTGCATGGAGATTTGCAGCCTCACAGCATTTGTGTATGGTCAGAACCGTGTTATAGAAAGGCTGGTGGGGATTTTTCCTAGGGTTGCGTGGGCCTTGGATACTTTTAGCTCTTCACTGTGTTGTGGAGACAACTGGACACCCCAGAAGTATCTGTTCAAAATCCTACCCTTTCATTCCACTTCCACTCTCTTTGAAGCAGAGCTGAGCTGATGGCTTTTCAGTTATGCAACGGTTGATTTTAATTAACTGCCTACAGGTCTTGCTGCTCCAAATGGGCTCTTAGCGTCCTGCCTGCTACAACACTTTTTAGGAGCATGTCTGAAAACAGCCTTGTATCTGTGTTGCCAAGAAGGCTTTATGAAAAATAGACTAAGACTGTATAGTGCCAGAACCTTGCGTCTGAGTAAAAGTGGACCAAATGTATTTCCAGTGTAAACTTACTGGAATTAGTGAACAACGCAAGAACTAATACTGATGCTTAAGTCAGTGATTCTAATACGATGAAGACAAGTAATTAACAAAAATTTTTATCTCTTCGTAGCACAGATATACAGTTGATATTTCTTGCTTTATGTTAAACATATTGATAGGCACAAAGTACCTAATTAATGAGGTTTCATAGGGATCCCAGTTAACGGCTAATGATAACCAACTGGTAGGTTTTGCAATGTCTGAAAATGAAAAGAAGTGATAGCATTCAGTGCATGGAAATGGCTCATATTGTCCAACACAGCTGATGATTACTGTGTTTAAGTAGTAGAATTCTCAAAAAGATTTCATCTGCTCAAAATTTAGTGTATTTTTCCAAGATCTTAATAATGATCGGGAAGTGAATGTGCAACTGTGATCTCCTGTTGTTTGGAAAGTTATTGGAATAATCTGATGGGCAGAGCTTGCTAGGGATCTAACTGTACACTGTGAAGAAGAAGAATCTTAAGGCATTGGTCTGCCAACAGCAATGGAAGTGGAAAAGACAATAGATTTTATTCCGTATTTTATCTGAGATGAAAATGGGTGGTGTCCCAAAGAGAAATAAGGAGGAAAATAGGTCAGCCTAAATACTAGCATCAGTTGTTACGTGCTACTACAGATGTGTATGTTGGAGAGCTGGTTGGAAAATTAATTCATTCCCGTAAAAACATTGTTTTTATAGAAATCTTTCTTTAAGCTTTGAGAATTTCATTGGAAAAAAATTAAAATTATCGGTTGCCAGCTACCAGAAAGTTTCATATGGGAACCTGGTTCCTGGTCAAGTTTTTTTCCCCAGTGCAAACACATAAATGCTTGCAGGAGTAGCCATTTTTACTGGTGTGGACATTATTTATTCTACAGTAGAAATAAATTTTTTTTTTTTTTTGCAGTCTGTTCTGTTTTGTCTCTTGGTTCTATACATCCCTTACTGGATATACCATCCACCTTAGTGCTACCTCCTTATTCCAGTTGTGAGTTTCTAAGTCTTGGTTTGTAAGTTTCTGTTCCAGTCATAAGTTTGTGAGGTGCTCGGAGGGCTTGTCATCCCAGTTTCTCTGAGATCTCTACTCTTTGCAGATAAGCTGAAAATTAGTAATAAAGTGTTGTGATGTTCAGTGAAAGCAATGGCAGCAGTTGCTCTGGCAGTAAAAAGAAGCTGTAAAGGCTGAGGAAGGTAGATGCAAATTTTCAGGAGCAAGCGCAAGCCATTTTTCTGAAATAACTCCATCTTTTTGGCTGGGGTCAGAGAATGACAATCACGGATTTAATCAGTCCATCATATGAGTCACTGAAGTTGTTGAATAATAACCCATAAAATTTATGCTAGTAGAATTGTTCCAGGACCCTAGGAAAGGTAATGCTGCCTGGATGTTTCATGGGAATATTCTTTGGACCTATATAGCCCATTACCAGTGTTCATCAGCTGCTCTGTAGCACTTACTGGACTCAGCTGTGTAACTGGGGAAGTTGAGTTGTCAGCAGGGAGTCATAAAAAATTATCTGTTGGTTCCTTCTTGCCTTCACTTCTCTGAATAATGGTCCTAGGTGCGCCTGTTAGTGCCCACAAACGTGTGAATTTGCACTGAGCAAAGGAGTTGCAGAGACGCAGAAAGCTGTGTGGTTAGCGTTAAAACATGCCTCCATGCAGACAGTCCTCTGTGTTGTTCAAAGGTGAAAGCATGGATGTTTCAGAATTCGTTGGGATATTTTATATGCTTGGGCAGGCTGGTATCATGTGTTATTAGAAATCAGAGTTGGTTGGGAATGTGCTAGTAGTTGCAGGTCACTATTTAAGATACAGATATATACATTTCTCTGGATAGGCAGTAACTTCCTGGCTTAGACTTTGGGCTGAGAAGTGGAAGTGTTAGAGGGTCTGGTTAAATGAGGCAGTGCAGAGATCTAAACTTCAGTCTTTTATGCTGGAGCATTGGGTTGTTCCTTGGGGTGCAGATG
>NW_010141217.1:51313-79268 GCF_000699245.1 Pterocles gutturalis | reverse complement strand
TTCCCTAGAGAAGGTCTCCTTTTTATCCCATGTAAAATGGGAGAAGCTTTGTGGGATGAGAAAACTCTCTCCTGTGTTGTTAAACTAAGGACTTGTTTCCAGTGTCTTTCCTCCCCTAAGTAAGTGTCAGTCGCCCTTTTTTGGTTAGATACCATAGACTGATTCCTGTCTCTGCTCTGGGTCTGTAGTTGAACAGAGTAGTTCATCACCAAGGGAAAACAAGTCTCTCTTTATAACTGTTTCTCTTCATTTTATCTCAGCTTGTCAGTGTCTGGCAGATTCTCCATCCCTTACGCCATTCCTCTCCAGCTCAGTAACAGAGCCGTCATTAGCGCTGCATGTGGGGCAGGCTCAGGGATTTCATTACATCTCTGAAGTTTTGTTCACTCTTTCTTGGGTTTTCTTTGAACTTTATTTTCTTTGTAAGTGAAAAAGGCAGGGTTCTGTTCTGAGTCTGGTCCTCACTTTGTATGTTCTTAATGTTTGTAATTACTGCTGGACTGGGCTGACCTGAAGCGGTGCTGTAACTGTGCCTAGCATTTCGCTTTGGAAAAGTGTTTATGATGTTGGCATGTGTATCTCATTTTGTTAAGTTTACTTGTACTGTTTAGAACAATCTGAGGAGATTTATAATTGCTTGTTTTGTAATACAGCCACAAAGAATTAAGTAAAGGCTTTATAAGTAATCCCTCTTTTCCTCTAGCCAAAGAAACACTGTCATGTTTTCATATATCAGCTTATTTAGGGTCAAAGTTTGCCTTCTCTCTGCATTTGATAGACATATATAAGTGCTGCATCTGAGTAGTTCACAGAGGAATTTGGCACTTTGATTTTTAAATGCGATGCCAAACGTGGAGAGAACAGCATAGCTTGATTAGAATGGAGCCCATGCAACGATGGGAGATATATTTTCAGCAAAAACTGCTATGAGAAGAGACGATGACTTAGGAAACCAATTGCAATTAAAATTGTAACTGAGTTGATACTGGAGATGAAAAACTGCTAGCTTTAGATATTTGCTAGCTAGGCAGAAGCTCAGAAAATAAGTGGTTTCTGAGTGCAGAGATATGGAGGAAAGATGGCTTTATGGTTAAGACTCTACACAGAAACTCAGAAAATTGACTTCAGTTCCCTTCCTGTCTGCCTCACAGGATGCCTCTGTAGTCTTGGGGATGGTTACAAACTTTTTACCATATGTTTATGCTGCATGTAGTGATCTGGAACCCTCATTTTAGTTGGACTTCATTAAATTCTAGCCTACCAAATAATATTTACTCATTAGTCTCTACCAGAAATTAAACAAATGGTCTTTGAAAAAATTAAACTGAGTCACGTTTACACTGAATAGGGATTCTGTGTCCTGGTCAGTGATGGATGAAAAGTTGAGCCTTCAGAGATGATGACTATATCAGACTCGACGCTCAGATCAGGCATGGGATCATTTAAGTTGTTTCAAAAAATGTTGTGAGGAGGGAGAAGGGAGAAAGGGAGGTGATGCTGACTGTGATGGCTCTGAGCTATTTTCTGAAAATCTTAGTCACATAACTCAGGAAGGAGAGTGACAGAAGTAGAGAGAGCCTTCCTCAAAGAGGACTTTGTAACGTCATTATTGTATCGGCCAAATGCAGGCACACTTTTTTTTAGTGAAGGAAAAAAATGCTAAAATGCTCCCTTTTTTTTTTTTTTTTTTAAGATAAATCGTCCATAAACAAGCTTATGAGAAAAATAGAAGGAAGAAAGCCAAAGAAGCATGCCAGAGAAGGAAGTTTGCAAAGTCCAAGAAGGGGTTCAGAGAAGACTGCAGTGGGACTGCCTCTGAGAGGGAGCGTTTACATCACTAATTCTTGACCTTCTGGGACTCGAACCTTGGACTGCTGCCGGGACATTTCTCTTGGACTTGGCTCTGGGCTGGTGAGTTAGTGATAGAATGACACACGTCTCTGTTGTGCTGAAACATGATGTTTTCAGATTGCTCAGTGTGAGGGGCTTTGCTCTCTGATCATTCTGTTTCTCCTGCCTCCAGTGATGAGAGGATGTGTCAAGTAGTTAAAGCACAAATCTGGGAGCTGGAAGACTTGGCCTCTCTTTCTGAAGCTGCCACAGCCTATTTGTGATTTTGGACATGGCAAAGAATGACAGATGTTAGATGCAGGGTTTTACAAATGTTTCAGGGTTCTCTTAACTCTGCTGCAGTCATTAGACTCAGTGGGACTTTCTCCCTTGACTTTCTTGGGAACAAGGACCTTATATTTCAGACTGTGTGTGAAGTAGGTGGGTTTCTGTAATCACTGAGATATAAAAACTGTGTGTCTGTTGCAGTGCAGGGAACTTTTGCAGATGCTGTTTAGTGGTGGGGGAAGCACAGTTTAACTAAAAAGGTATGTCCCATTCAGGCCCTAGTTATACCAGTTCAAATCCAAAATAATGTTGTTGGTGTGTTTAGCCAGAATTCATTGTTACATGGATACCTACTTTACAGTCACTCAGTGTAGGTACCTGTGATGCAGTACCGGCAGGGGAATGGTGAATGGAAATTGATTAGTTTGGTCCTAGAATATATCCCAGACTCAGTAAATAGCATTGCAAAGGGTTAGCTTTGTAATATTGCTTTTCCACTGTAGCATTACAAGACGATACTACTCACAGATTGTGCCTAGTTTGTGCTCTCTGAAACTGGGAAAAGTTTCCTGCTTTGGAAAGGCTGGAGCTTCTGTTTGGAAAATAGAAAGGTATTTTTAGGTTCCTTATGGAAAGTTAATTTTGTATTTTGACAGAAATATAAAATGTTTCTCTCTGTTTTTGTAGAATGATCGACCCAACACAGAGTTTGCCAGAATAACCAATCTGGTCCCATCCTGGTGATGCATTTCCCTTTGGACTGTCAGGCAAAGAGATATGGGTCCACACAAAATTGTTTTGGGGGAAGTGGCAGTATTGGTCCTGCAGGCAGCTCCCAGACTGGGAGTCCTCTGAAAAAGAGGAGATGTGAAGGAGGTGTCAGGAACTGATCAGAGGGTGCCATTTGCAAAGAACAGTCTGCAGAAGGGTGTTCACTAAGCCCCAGAAATCCCAGATATGCTGCTGGTGTACTGAGCATAGGTTTGCTCATCTGACAAGGGAGGACAGGGCCATATGGCCCAGTCCTGCTCCTGGAAAGATACACAGCAGAGGGACAGAGTGCCACTGGCCCTAGAGAAAGAGGAACACTTATATGCTCCTTATGCTCTGGAGGCTTGCTCAGGGAAGTCCCTCCTGTACTGTGGGCAGTGTAGAGGCTGAGGAATGTTGTCTTAGTGAAAGCTGCTTGACTGCTTATTGGGGATCCTAGAAGCCCTGTGGGTTTGATCTTAAAATCTGCTTGGACTTCAAGTACTTTGGTTTATGGCGTGGCTGCTGCAAGCTTGAGGTTGCTGCCCTGGAGCCGTCAGTGCTGTAAAAGCGCAGACCCTGTTAGGTGTTTCCCTGGTGTCCTGCAGTGAGAGCTGGTGGGGAGCTGTGCAGGGTGCTCCCGAAGACCGACAAGGCAAGCTTGGTTCTCTCACACCTCATTTTTGACAAACCTGGTGAAACCAAAAGACTGGATGTGTCAATGTTGACAGATCAAGCTTTACCATCAGAAGAGAGTTGTGTTGGGAATTTCCTGGGCAGATCTACCTACTGCATCCTGGGTCTGGTTTAGAAACAATTGCAAAGTGAACTTTACTCAATGGGTTTTACTTCTCTGATCTTCGTTGCCCAGGATAGTGCTCAGCAGCTGTACTCCTTGGAGGGGGAAAGGCATTTTCTTTGACTAAAGAAGTTTACAGTTATTTCCTGTCTCCCCTTCAACTCTTTTCATATTCATATCGTCAATGCTAATATGAATCATGGCTATATGCTAAAAAGATCCTCTGTCCTTAAAACTTCTCTTGCAATAGCCAAAGACCAAAAAAAAAGGTAATGAACTAAAGCTCCCTCTGAGTCTTTGACTCATCCAACCACGTGAATTAATCAGTGTTAAAGAAAAGTGTGAGGCTTGGTGCGGCCACCCAGGGCACTCTGTCTGGCTCCATGGCTTACATTGCTTTGTCTGGGTATCACAGCCTGCATATGGTGCGGGATTACGCTCTGTCCTCAGGTGCCTGCCACACTTACACCGTGTAATCAAAGTGAATTTGAGATGAATATCATCTACAATGGAAAATTGTTTCCAAGCAGCTGTAGGTTTAATTTAGGTATTTTAGGATCAAATTTTCATCTCCAGTATAAATCCACCAAAGGGAAGAGTTTATTTAGGTGCACACCTGTTGAAAGTACAATCTAGATCTAAATGTTGTCTTCAAGCAGTGTCCTGGGCCCTGCCTCTGGGATCTTCCATGTATATGTATATGCTTTTGGTGACAGTCTTAAATTAATAGTCATGGGAGGACGTGGAATGGGCAGGAAGGAGAATAGTGCCTGACTCCAGTAGTTCAGGAGCTACTGGCCAATAAGTTGGGGTTCCTCCCTTCCCCCAGCTGCGCCACTGGCTTGCCCTAAAATCCTTCACAAATCAGTCACCTTCTGTGGAGGTTCAGTTTTGCTTTTGTAAAGCAGGAACAATAATTCCTTTCAGCTGCGCCTCCACAGCAGTGATTGAGCAGGGCTAACGAGCGGTAATGCAGTCTTCAGGGAGCAGCAGCGCTGAAGCTGCTCTAGCAAGTGTTTTGTAGTAGGAGAAAAATGGATCCTTAAAATATTTAATCAACAATCTCTGGGTATATATATCCCACTTCTGCATTAAATACTCTTAGAGATTTAGGGCTTTATTATGTCTTTCCTTTTGTTTATCTCATGTTCTCATCAACAGGAGCTTCACTTTAGACCAAGATAAAGCTTTTTAACTGTGCTTTTACTGGCTACAGCTGTTAGGAAATCTTCTGTGTACTTTTTTTTTTTTAATAGTGACTCCATTCTCACTTTCTGAACTATCTTGACTTTTTTTAAAGGAAAGCAATAATGAATTTCCATATGGGCTATACCTTGTAAAAAGATTATCTCCATTTATTCTTTTTATAAAGTTTTCAGAAGGGAAGGCACTGTCCCAATGCACAGAAGCAATTTTTCTTTTCAATGGATCCTGTGACTCAAATCTAAACCTTTGCTCTCCGAGGAGCACTTTTCAAATGTTTACTTACTGCTTGATTTCTGATAGGCGGTCTGGAAAAAAAAACAGATGAGGTGTTGCTCCTGAAAGTTATACTGCTTTATAGTGTTTGAAAGGCAGAGATTGAACTGATTTGTCTAGCAGCTTGCCTTTTCTCAACTGGGGGGAAGAGTTCCTTTTTTCTTTGTAGCTTTTGTCAACAGTCCAGTAAAAGTGTTTTATATATGTACATAAAAAATCATACAAGATTTATATGAAGCCTTTCATCTTGATGGCTCCAAAGCAGTTGACAAATTTGTCAAGTAGTTTGTCAACTATTTTCCTCAAATGTTATCTCTTAATCCAGCACAAAATTTGAGGTATTTCTATGCTGGATGAAATTATTCTTTATAATTATAGCTTTTTAAAGTAACCATCAGACCTGTAATGTGTGCATTACAAAATTTTAATCTAGGAATTTTAGAAACTTTTTCTGGGTCATGTAAGGGGATTTTATTAACCACGAAGCCACCTTGTTCTAGGGAGGCCAAGGGGGAACTGGGGCACGAGGCATGCTGAGCAGGAGAGGATCATCACTGCATGTGTGCTGTGGGTAACTGGGGAATAAAAAGATAACTAATATGACACTGAAGACAACACCAGGGTCTTAGAAAGATCCCCCTCTGACAGTCACTTGGGGACAAATTTCTGTTCTGTGGCACAGATGGAACAGATTGTTGTGTACGGGCAAAAGCTGCGTGAACTGATGGTGATGATTGCTCCTCTCTGGTACCCCCAAACCCATCTCAGGCTGTGAGACGAACCTCTGTGCCAAGAGTGGGTTGTCTTCCCAGGGCTGGTGGCGTTCTTCACAGCAATTTGCCCTTCGCTGATGACACCATGACCTTCCATGGACAGTATTTCCACATATGAGCAGCATTTGCCTCTTCTGGAAGGGCTCTGCGTTCACACATCCCACATACATATGCACTCTGCATCTGTAAGGCTCTGTCAGAGAATCCTCTTGGCTGCTGAAACTTTCCCTTGTGCAAGTCGTTGGCTACCTCGTGAGCTAACACGTTGCAAGGTGACTAAGGCTTTTGTGATGGGATCCATAGCAAGAGTATGTTAGTGGAGTCAAGTGCTATTTCTTGGCTCCAGTGTATTTCACTGCGCCCTTGGCGCGTTTGTGCTTCCTGTATGAAACTTGGCTGAAGCAGTCAGAACTGCAAGACATCATCCCAAATTCCAGCTGGGATGCGTAACTTGGCTACATGACACTCTCCCCTCTTTGCCCCCCTTAGCCACTTCCCATGGTAAATAGTTTCTCAGGACTCAAAGGGGAAGGGGGAGATAATCTCCAGGCCAATGATTCTGATAAGTAGAAAAATTGCATAAATAAATTAGACATGATTAATAGTAAGAAATTGTCACTTGTCTCACTTGCCTGGAAGTTGTTGCTTGCTGAAATGACAGTCCTTGTCTTGCTGTTGGGGGGGTTGGGATGTGGAGAGTGAATGCTGGGGGTAGGGATTTATTTTGCACATATTTTCAAATTGAAAAAAAAAAGTGTGATTTATTTTCTTTTGCTGCAGCCTGCTCCCAATTTTCAGTTTACATTAATAGCTGTGGGAACAGCAGTTCTTATTGCCATATACTTTAGCTATTAACACTGTGTCTAGTTTGACAGTACATCTCTTAATTTTTTTTTATTCCCTTGTGAATATCATAAAATATGTATCAGCCTTCCTTTTTAATCTCCTTTGGCATGTCCAGCTTGTTAATCTGTGCCTTTCCTCCTTTAGAATTTGATTTTTCTAACATCATATACTTAACCAGAAGGAACAAACCAACTCTCTATTAAAACTTCCTTTGATTTTTTTTTTAATTAGAAATTTGTTTGATTTCATATTTAATGGAATGATTTCTCTAGGACCCCCTAACAGCTTTCTACCCTAAATGTTTGCTTCATTGATATTTTAATTGCTATAATAATCAGCATTCTGAATAAGAGGTCTTTCCCCTAGCTCAGTAAATCCATACTGGCTGAGTAAAGCATGTCTGTGATTTATGTGCAGATAAACAGCTTTGGATCCTGTCCAATCACTTCATCAGTTTTAATTCGTCTGTCTAATCAGTAGCAAACAGGAGGGTTGTTTTTTGTTGGTTTTTGCTTTGTTTTGTTTTTAACGGAGTGGGGGGTGTTAATACAGGGTTTGGCATGTTCCCCAGAGTGGCACAGATAGCTCCCCATTTCTTATCATGTTCGTGTCAAAGTCAGCTCTAACTTTCTGCAAGAGTTTATAAGAAGGGGATGAGATGCCAAGACCTGCCTTTGGGCTTTCCTTGGTATCTAAGGAACCGCACAGATACGCAACCTGAACAACAAGTCTGCTCTTATCTCCTGTTTCATAAAGGACATCCCTCAGATGCCTGAGAAAAGAGGAAAGGCTCATATAGAAGCAGATTTTATTTCCTGTGTGTGTTCGGGGGTTGATGCCTTCAAAATTATTTTCACGGCAGTCATGTTACTGCTGTTGCTGTTTCTTAATAGACATAATGACTTTGATGGGGTCTGGGGGGCGGAGGTGACTGGTGCTGTGGGTGCAGCTGTGTAGGGGTAGGATCAGTGTAGCCCACTCTCACCTTTGCAACTCCAGCCTGTAGGCTGTTGTCACGTGTCAGCTCTGTGCACAGTGCTATGAAGGCCAGGGTGGTCCAGGTGACCCCAGGCTGAGGCTTTTCTAACTTAAGGCTTATGACCAGAGTTCCTGACCTCTTTTTTGTCTACAATAACCCAAGCAAATACCTGCTAAGGTTAAAACACTGGACCATTTACATTATTATCTGTTAGTGCCATGTGTCCAGGGGTGAAGTGTTCACTGATTTATAAGCAGCCTCTGAAGGATTATGGAGAGCAACCCCATTTTGGTCATGAGATCTAGGGCAAGCAATACCATCTGTAATAACAAAGCTTACCTAAAGAGCTTAGCCTGCTTTGAGTAGCAAACCATGTCTGTGTGTCTCTGAAACTTGACAGTTATCCTGGCTGCCCTTCATTTCAGTGTGTAACTGTGCCTGGCCACTTCCCGTGCACTGGGAAACTGCAAGAGACATTAGTGGCTGTTCTGTAGCTATTTTTTTCCTTTCATAGCAGCCCTTGCTATGTAAGCAAGCAGCAGGCTTGGGAAAGCTGTGCTGGGCTGGGTGGCTGCCACTGGACTGCTCAGGAGACAGGTTAATTCGGAAGGAGAAGACATTGGCATTGCTACTGTATCTTCTTGAGGGTTTACATCATAACCCTGATGACACATACCACCTTTTTTTCTGTTTCAGGTTAAAACCCCACAGCTCTGTGTTTCACTGTTACCAAGAAGAATCCCAAGCAGAGCTGCTAAATTCAAACTTTTTGGCTCAGCCTTAATTCTTGCACACACCCATAGCTGTAGGGGCTTTAAATAGAGCTTTAAATCATCATGAAATTCAGAGAATTAGGCAGGGCTGGAGGGAAGGGCAGTGAACTGGGTTTATGACATTTTGGGATCAGTTCACAGTGCAGATGTGTGTGTCCCAAGGGACCTTGGGCGAGGTGTTGAATCCATCTGCTGTGTTGGGCTTTTTATAGCCTGGAAAGGGCAATAACACCTCCTGCCTTAGACTGAGGATGAAGAGAGGATAAAAGCCATTAATGAAGAGAAAACATTCAGATCCTGGGGTGACTCTGGTACAACTCCACCTTTGCTACTGCAGTCACCAAGCTTTTTGCCAGCAGTTCTCAAAGATTTTTCACAAGTGGTTTTGAGCTTTTTTATACTTTTCTTGTGCGTGGTCAGAGGGAGGCGACATGGCTTGCCCAGGGTTGGGGAGCAGTCAGTGACAAGGTGGCAGTTGTGCCCATGTCAGCAGATCCCACTTAGCAGAGCTCAGCTGGCAACAGAGGTGCGACCGTAGCCTCGGGGAGAGCAGAGACACCTGCTTTCTGCTCTGCAAAGGCTGTGACCTGGCTGTTGCACGAGTCCCACAGGCTCCTTGCCTCAGGATGGACAGCTGATTCTTTTAATTTTGGAATTCCTGCTTTTTGGCTAAGACAGCATGGATTTGGATGGGTGTGTGGAGGAGGAAGTTTGACCATTATGCTGGGCTACTTACATGATCCTGGTTCTTCTTAATTGGTGACAGCACCACAGAGGGACTGCTGGGCTTGGGATTTTCCTGACTTTGAGGTCAATCTACAGGTCTGATTCTTTTAACCTCAGCAGGAGCTCCTGTTCCTGTTAAAATTAAGGTGAAAGGAACCTCCAGAGTCCTAAAAGATTAACACTATCCTATCTGTCTATCTGCTGCTTTAATGGAGAGGTAGGAAAGTTTTCATGCTGTAACCTGAGAGGGAATTCAAACATCTGAGAAGTAATATCAGGAGAAGGCTCAGTTACTTGCAGATGAAAAGGTGAGTTTAGGGAATCCTCTATTCTCTGTTTAGAGAGTTGGGCAGTTTGCAGACCAAAAATCCTTCTGGTGATCAAACCTGAGAGTTTGTGCTGACCAGTAGTTTATTTTTTAGAAAAGATGACCAGTCCTGAAGGTTTGAACTAAAAGATACATCTTACTTTCTTGCAACCTGGTATGCTGGGCTCTGAACTGCCTCCTGGGATATTACCAAAAAAACATTTCCACTATTATAAAGAGCAAGAGTCAACCGGCAGTGAAGACTTGAGTCCTTTTGTCAGGTGCTCTGCCACCCCCGGGTTCCCTTGGGTTTACCACCTTCAGGATTCAGCTCTTGCAGAACAGCTGCAGAAATTTTCGCATCTTCATCCCTTTGCTATGATTTCTTCCGTGAGGGAAGACTGATACAAGAAGGAAGGAAATGTGAGAGTGTGTATGCGTGTTAGTCTTAAAATGTTGAAAAAAGGGACTGTGGAAGTATTTTCTGGGTTATGGAAATGTGATAAATGAGGCTTCTTGGAGAAGACAATTGCTTCAGTCCTCTCAGTGAACTGGGTGACTGGTTCCTCTGTTGCTGCAGTTTGCTTTTTTCAAATGTTGCTACATTTATTATGACTTTTTCTTTATTCGTTTTTATTTTTATTTTCCATTTTCTCTCTTCTTTTCCCCTTTCACTTTTTCTCTTTTCCTTTTCCTGATTCACACCAATTAGAAGCCATTGTTCAGGGAAGAACAGAGTGGTGAGAGGTCTGCCTGTGATTGAAGTCTGATGGCCCGGCCCCAAGTGTGGCTCCTTAACCCCCAGGAGCCCTTTGGCATGATATAGGGTTTTGGCAGATCAGATTTTAGTTTCCCTGGAAAAAGCATATTGTCATTTTAGTATCTCCATTCCTTGTCTATGATGCAGAGCTAACAGCATGTGCTCCTTCTCAGGAGTGTGGTGAGGAAAAACCCATCTGGTTTGTGAATGCTCAGACATTGCTCTAATGGAAGCCATGTAAATAACCAGATAAATAATTTCAGTGTGATTGTCTGTTGAGAGTAATAGGTAGCAGGGTCAGAATCTCTTCACAGTGAGTTATTTCTTACTGGCTGAGTGGGATTTGTGCTCACAAGCCATTGTGCAGAAGCATCCTCTGATTTTTGCTGTCTTTTCCCTGCCTACACATTTAGCTCCTTGATCTCTTCTCGGTAAGCTCCAGGGAGCAGAGAGTACCACAGCCAATGTCTGCACACTGCTTAGCACAAAGAGTTCAGGCGTAGGGTAGGCTTTGGAGTGCTGCCGTAACACAAAACTAAAGGGTAAATTATTAGAAAATAATCTAGAATTTGTTATAACTTGCTATATTTTTTTTCTCTTTACTTTCATCAGGTTGTGTTGGAATTTAGGGTTTTGGATAAGAGAGAAGGGTGAAAATAATGAAAATAACCTTTGAGGTGTAGGTTTCTTGAGCAGATTTGTTCATTCTGTGCTTCGCTTTGGGATCAGTACCTTTGGTGTTTCAAAGAGGGGGAATATGGGCTCACAGCGTGCTAGCTGTCTGTCCTGCCAGGCTGGCTGTGAGACCTGGGACAAATCGCGTAGGCTGGCTTCACACGTCTTCATCTGGCTGCAGCTCCTGAATTGGCTTGAACAGTTTAAATAGGTCTTTACTAACCCGTATCTGACTGCACTTGTGAGTAGTTCTGCTGACAGAATGGAGGGTGCAATGATCTCCGGCAGGGGTGAATGGGTGGTGGGGACAGGAATGTCCCCAAGCAAAGTGCTGCAGTGAGGAATAAGGTGTGTGTTCACAGCCTACATTTCTCACTGGTGCAAATCTCCCACTTGGAAACTGGGACAAGAGCGATTCCTTGTCTCTTCCGTGAGGATGAAGCATTCAGAATGGTGAAAAGTTCAGGCAGGGCTGCACAATTTCTAAGTTAGATTGAGTGTGTTAAAATGTTTACTGTTTCTACAAACATTTGATGCTAGCAAATCTGTAGGCTAGGATTTCTGCAGAAAGCAAATACGATGAAAAAAGATTGCAGCTGAAGCAAGTTTTGAAGCAACCTTCAGATGAACATTAAGGAAAATTTTTACACTGTTTTGTGGTTAAACTTAAAAAGTGTATTCTTTACATTTTGTTTCCAAAACAATGTCAAAACTTGACATTAAATTCTGTTCCCCGTTGAACAGAAGATGTAGTTAGAAATATCCACTGAAGGCTCTTTTTCTGATGTTTCCACAGGTTACTAAGGATTTTCCCTGGAGTGTGATTTCGAATATGACACTTCAGTAATGCAGAGGCTGTAAGTAAATAATGTAATGTTTGCAACCCTTCTTTAACAGCTGTGTTTACACTCCTTCCAGAGCTTTTCTAGAACTCATCTTTAGTAGACTCTGCCTTGCAATGAGCTTGCAAGGAAGTGACTGGGAGATGAAACAGTTCTAAAATGGATCGTGCCATTTTAGACACTTTGCTTTATCAGCTTCTTGTCTCGTTTAAGAACTCCAGTAATGGTTGCTTAATCTGCAGGTGGGAAGCCAAAGACATCTGTCAGTATTGCAGGAAATGCCACAAGCAGCCAAAAATAAAAATACCTCATTAGCACAGATGAGCAGTGAATAAAATACAATGATGCATTACCCAAAGCTGCAATGCAGCTGGTTCCCAGGCACAGAACAAATGCCAGGAACCTTATTTTGGTTGTGATACCACTAATTAAAAAGGCTTACTAGAAACTGAGTGCATTAATCTGAAGGGCTGGTGCCCTGGTCATGCATTTGTTGGCTTTTGGTAACTTTGTGTCAGAGTTGGGTATCTGAGGAGTCTTATCACAGAGGCAAGCTTTTGTGAAATTCCTGGTTGTGGATGCTTGAAAAAGATACAATTTCCTTCTCTTCCTTAACTTTCCCCATCTTTTTCTGAGGTGAATTAGTGAGCTGTTAATTTTGGTAGCTCTTTTCTGAATTCTCCATTGTTTTTCCTAATCAATTCTGCTCAATCTCCATTTAATTCAGTCAGCTACTCAACATCCAAACCTTTTGTAATAAAGAGAGTGCTAATTTTTCCTTTTATTTCAATTGTAGTTGATGGCTTTCATCAGGTGTTATCAAATAACTCAATCACCCGCCATTGGAATTTGTAATTTAATCAATAAAAAAGGCTATTTTTCTCAAGGAGATCAAAAGAGAAAGAGCTCAAGGAAAATGCATGGTAAAAGGAAGGTGAAGAAAAAAACAGGATGATAAGAACCGTGGTTTGCACTTGGTAGCTGCACACCCTGGTGGAAATATTTGAACAACCTGGTTTAGTGGAAATTGTCCCTGCCCATGGCAGGGGGTTGGAACTAGATGATCTTTAAGGTCCCTTCCAAACCATTCTATGATTCTGTGATTCTATCTGCCTGGCAAGTAGCAAGCAGAAGAGATACCACTATTTTAGAATTAATGAATGTAGTGATTGCATCTATGCACTGATCTTGCAAAATCTAGAGGGAAGATCATGGATGCTATGAGAAGTACCGTGTATCAACTCTGCCACACTGAATGGTGTTAGCAACCCTGTACATGAGCAGTAGTGTTCACATTAGCAGTTTGATATCAAGAGACACCAAGAGATGAACCTCTGTGCTATGTGAGATCTTCCAACCTTTCTGTTCACATCCCTTTGTGGCATTGCTCTGCTTTAGGCAAGGGCAGAGGAGGGAGTAGCCACAGCATCAGGCCACTCCCGATGTGCTCACTGGATGGCTCAAGGCTCTGCAGTACAGGGATGTCCCTGGCCTCAGTAAAAGGTGGCTGTGGCCTTGTACCTGCTCTGTCCCCTTCCTCTCTGTTTGCTTCTGCTGCCCCAGGGAGGCGATGGTACTGCCCTGGCTTGGCAGGATGAGGGGATGGCTATTCATTGCCAGCAGTGAGGGCTCTCTTGGTTTCATGCCCAGGTGCATCTGAGCCATACAGTGTCTGGAGGAGCAGCTCTGCCAGTTCAGCTGCAGAAGTGAATTTTGTCCCAAGGATGAAGGTTTATTTTGCTCTCAGCCTCTGGAAGGCAATATGCATTTTTCACGCTGCCAAGCAGCTCTGAGCAAGGCCTGGGAGGGAAATTGAATGCCCCACTGAAGAAGCACTTGTGCTGGGTCACAGCTGGGAATCTTTCCTTGTCTTCTTGACTCCAGAGGGAGATTGCCTGGACAGGTCTCAAATATCAGGCCTCTGAAGAGTCACCCATGATTTTGCTGATAAATTGCAGATAATTATTATAGTCTCAACTTGGCAAGGTCTGCAGAACACAAGATGAATGGTATCAGAATTATTCATTCAGAAAATATTAAAATTTAAAATTACAGCAAATAATTCAGTTTTTAAGGGACATCAAAATGCCGATTTGCTTATGTCCCGCCAACAGCCCCGCTGCTAGTGCTGTAGCCACATTTTCTGCAGATGAAATGTTGAGCCAGCCATTGAAACATGCATCTTGGGGGAATTTTAGAACATGTTTTTAATTGAAACAGTCACATTAGTAAGGAAAGGCTTAAGAATATAACATTTTGGGGCATTTTAACATGTGGTGTGTGGCACTTTTCTAGAAGATTCTAGTACTTCCCTTGAGTGCTACTCCAGGTTGAGTAAACAGGTTTTTAGAGAGTCTTTAGGTGCTTATTTTCAACCTGGGTTGACAAACTTTTCCTGTGGTAAGCACATAGTTTCACAAGATAATACGACAATCAACTGATCAACTCTAAAGTGAATAATCTTTAAAAAGCCACCCTAAGCACTCTACAGCAAAACCTGTTTCTTAATTTCAATAGAGACTTACCTCAGGGTTTGTTAAGTGTTGAACATTGTGAATTGAAGAATGTCTTGACAAAAGCTTAATTGAAATGGCTCGATCCTAATTTCTCAGCAGTTGTGCCTTCCTGCAGCCCTCTTGAATTCAAGTCCTGCTCCGCTTTTGCACAGCTGTACCAGAAGGTTTTGGACAAGGAATGTGTGAAGTGTGCCAATCAGATGGCTACAAAATCTACAAAACTGCAACTGGCCAACCTCTGACAAATCATTCCCTCTGCCCTTGGAAAAATGCCTATCATAGAACTCTTCTCTTGTATGAGCAATATTGTAAATATTGGTTCATCTTTTTTTCATAAATTTATATGTAAGACTACTCCCCAAACTTTCACCAGTGCCAAAGGATTACCTAACATGCACCATACGATTGCTTATGATCCCTGGTTCCTTCTGGTGCACACCAAATAATGTCATCAAAGTCAGTGCAGTTCTGCATGCCGTGTTTGGCCAAATATGAGAACAGAATTTCTCCCACTGAGTAGCTTAATGCTCTGTATTTAAAGATTGACTTTTTGGAACAACCAGACGTTGACTGGCCAAAGCAATCAGTGTTTTGCCTAGCCAGGCAGCCTAGGGAACCCAACTGTAAGAAGGGAAAAGCTTCTGATGAGAACTGAGGTTGAAAGCATTTCTTGGGGTTGATTTAGCACTCAAGAGCTCAGTGCTTTGTGGAACTGGAGCATCCTTAGAAATAAACAATGGCACATGCAGACTGCCCCTCTGTCCTTCACACAATGATGACTTCCTCTTTTCACCTAAAAAGGAGAAAATAAGTAATTATGCTTTGGTCCCACTTGTCAGTGGTATGTTGCAATAAATGCCTCCCACAGAGCAGAATAACTGGGAAACTGAGAATCCTGGATGTCTATACTATGTCCAAAAATGTTTACATATATGTTAATTAATTATTTTTTCCCTTAATGTCCCTTGCTTTTAAATCCTTAAAAATTTTGAAACACATTGTTTGTTTTTTCTGTCTTGCACCATCCCGTTTTAGCAGTTCCACACGGATGAGGAATTCGGAAAAAAAAGAACTTCGCAGCCACTTTTAGCTCATCTCTTAAAGGACATTGAGTTTTGCTTCCAGTATTTTTTAAATCAACAGGCTGCAGAAGGACTGGGTGTCATTTAGCTATTGGAGATTTTTGTTTTCTTGATCATTGTGAAGCAGCATCATTAACGCAGGCAAATTACCATGCTTCACTGTGCTATGTCCATGGTACATTAGAGGCCCCTTCGCATTGGTAAAGCTGGGTCTATTCTTCTGGAAAATGAGGGGCCCATTGGCAGTTCTTTGGCAAGTGAGACAGAGGGACTATTTAATGAGAAGGATAGTGGTCTAATAAGGGGAAAGAGGCTGAACGTGACAAGTGCAAGGAAAGGTAGCAGAAGACTGATTTATAAATCACTGGATAATTGGGCCAAAATATTCATCCATTTTCAGAGGGTGGGGGAAGAGAGGGGCTGCAGTTTTGGAGTAAATGGGTAACGTGATTTTTCCAAAGTGCATTTTACAGAAGTTAAGATCTCCATTCCATTTCTCTTCGCCGTACCAAGTGCTGTTCTTTCAGACTAATGGAAACCAGTTTGTATAGCTTAATTTTCGTCTTTGAAATGGCGTATTGGCTGTTGGTGAAGAAATTGGACTTGTGCTTTAATATGTCTGGATTTTACAAATAGGTTTTTAGTTTAATAAGATGAAACCAATTAACCAGAAGAGTCATTGCCAATGTATTTTACAAGTACATAAAAAAATATTGCTTTTTCTTGAAACATTTCATCACCCTTTTAAATGTTCCTTTTTCTTTCCTTTGCCACCAGTGACAAAGCACTGTGATGAATTTATCCCCTCATGCCTTTTCCTGAAGACATTGATCTCTGGCCCTGATCATGTGTGTGTATGTGGGGGGTTGCTGGCATGTGCATATGCATCCATTTATTTCTGTCTCATTTTGCCCCTGTTGTTGTTCAGTGTGTTTAACTTGTGGCCTGAGGAAAAACAGAGCCCAGAAGCTATAAAAAGGTGTTCTTGAAAGGTTACTTAAAGTGGCACAGGACCTGGGGGCTAATGAGCACTCTCTCAAAACCGGGTGTTAATGCAACCACTGAAACATCTGTTGCAGCAGAGACATTGAGGAAGGCAGTAGCACCTGGTTGTTGCTCCACTGCATCCCTGGGAGAGGAAACGTCTTCTGGAAACTCTTCTGAGGTCCTTCATTACACCACTTCGCTTTGCAAGAGAGGGTGGGGACAAGGGCACACCATCCCACAGCAGCGCCGAGGTCTGTGGAAATGAGGTCTGGTCTCTGCCTGCGTGTCTCTGAACAGTATTGCTCATTTAATCACTTCTAGCAATATTTTGCTTCCATTCTGAATAATTAAATTCAAGGGAATTTTCATATGGGGCCCTGTCAGCCTTCTCTGCCCCTAAATTTCCATCGACTCTGTGCCTGTGAGGGGGCTGGGTGACACACAGGACATGGGCGCACGCTTGAGGAACTACAGGATTTCTTTTTCCATTATGTCAGCCCTCCCCCTTCCCTTGTGGCCTTGCCTTCTGCTTAAATTGCGAAGGATATTAACTTCTGTGAGCATGTGGGGTGTAACCTGGGCAGGCATTGCCTTGGGATGACATGGTTTTCCCTGCTCTGATCAGTTCTCTATAAACTGAATCATAAAGAGTATACTTTGATCCCTAGTAACTTTGCTAGTTTGCCGTAGTTACCAGCTGATACAGAGATGACTAAAACATGGTACTTTGGGGTAAAATAGGGTGTTTATCCAAGTATACGGCATATGACACACAAAATGTGGCAGACATCTCTGTTCACACCAGCTTTGCCCAGTCCTTCAAGAAAACATCTGTATCATCTGAATGAATAACAAACACTAAATTTTGGTAATAGGAAATGCTTTAATTCTCATCTTCTGCAAGCAGTGGGAGCGCCCTTCAAGGCAGTGCTCTTTTTGCATCCCTGCTTCCATTTAGCAGTGGTTTGCACATTTTAAAAATAAGTCTAGATGTTTTACCAGCAGTCTGGCATCATTATTAATGCTGTGCATGTTTACCATCTAACTGGTGATCGAGTTGAAGGAAATTATTACATGGTAGGCTTTAAAGGAGGTACCCATTTCTATGGGGTGTGAACTTCAACACAAACCAAACAGTTGCTTCAAGTCCTCCTGGATTTGTGAAACTCTCTCAAATAGCCACACCAAGTTGTGAATGATGTCCTTTCAAACAGCCAGGACAGCCCAACACCTTCCAGTAGCTGTGGTGTGAGCAGCATGTGCTGGTTTACATCCAAGCTCTTCCGCTGCTTTTTTAATTCTCTCATTTTTTTTGGCCTTTGTTGAATTCCCAGGCTGTCCCTCATATTAAAATGACCTTGTTCCTCCACGGAAACCTCCCCCCATTCAAACAAATGGTACCAACACCAAATAACTGCTTTGTGGTATCCAGTTTTGTCCTGCATTTGTTTTAAAGCTTCCCAGGAACCCTTGGCTACTTCGCACAAACTGTTAACTTGAGGGTAATAATTTTGTCTGGGTTTTGTCACAGAAATTCAATTAAGGAGGATTATGAACACAGTTGTAGGCCTGTTTCATTTACAGTTGCAAATGAAACCCAGGCCACACACTGATCGTTTATATAGGAAAGGAGATGCTGTGTAGTTTTGAGTGGCTGAATTACCTGCGTGCTCCTTTGTGTGGCTTCGCTTATTGCAGAAGGGAGGGAAGGGAGACTTGCAAAATGAATAAAGGAGTGACGGGAAGGCAGGAAAGAAATCACCAAGGGAAAAACTACCCCCACTGCTTTTCCCTAGGAGGCACCCTTCCCGTCTACACATAATAAACTCCACAGGGCATTTCTTTCTCCTTAGGAAACATATCCCAAAGGGCAAGAGTGAGTAGTCCTTTATTTATTTATTTATTTATGGTTAACAAGGAGCAATGTTCTGTTTTCATGGCTTTGGTTTGGCTCCAAGTCCTGGAGCCACCAGGGGCAAGGCATACGGTTTCACTTTTTTCGAGTTCTTATTTCTGGACCATGTGAGCCAACTTTTTTATTCCTTTTTTCTTTTTCAAATTTTTTCTGCAAGCAGACGAATTCCCTAGGTAGGAAACAGGAGAGGAGAGGGAAGGGAGGAGAGGACTTTTACCAGATTGGAGCAAAATGATAGCTGCTGCAGAGGCTGGCTCCTGGTGGAAGCAGCGTGTTTGGAGATAATGAAAGAAGAAGGGATTTTGTTTATTTTGTGGGATGCCTTTTTTAGTTATGAAGGGCAAAACAAAGGCAAAACTTGTCTTGATGTCCTCTGATGAAATGTCTGTGTTTGTAAAGGAGCAATATATCTCAGCTTTGCTTTGCAACAATAAACTAGGGAATTACTTTGCACCACTCCGGAGATATGTGAAGGGCATGGCACTTGGTTATCTCTTCTTCCTTATACAGACTTTGTCCCACAGTTTTGGGCTCTGTCCTCTAACCTTTTGGCTGGGAAATCCCACACTGATTTCCCTGGAGTGTTGCCTGCCTGAAGACACACAGGATGTGGCCTCCTATTCCTAATAAGGCTTAGCTCTCGTCTACTAAGTTTTATTCATAGGGATTTATCAACATTTTGCAGGTGGGGAAGAGAGAGGTGCCCAAGGGTGGAAACACAGCCCCAGCTGAGTCAAGAATAGTAACAGCCCCAGTCTCCAGTCCCTGTCCTGAGTATCTAAGTATCTCCTGTTAGTGAGTGATGGAGTGTCTGCTAAGGGACCTACACCATGCATTGCCTGTGATTAAAGCTCTTCTCAAGTACGCTCTATTTAACAACTTGTTTTCCTCTTGTTTCTTGCTTTTTTCCTGATCCTTCAATTCCAGGAAGGGTTTTACTGTCCTTACTGTGGTTTCAACTACATGCCCAAGAGGCTTACTGGATTCTTCACCAGACAAGGGGAAATAAGCTCTTTTGTTTCTGCCTCTAGATCAGATATTGTTTCCATACACCTCGCTGTATACAGCCTTGACACTGTTAAAGTCTGAAAGAGAGGCAGACAGCTTATTAACTCTCAAAAACTTCAACAAAATTCACTGCAAGTGATGCAGTGGAGTGTGAACAATATCTACCTTTGCTCCACATCCAGGGCAATTCATCCTGCGGTGAGGGGCTTTTAAAGCAATTTATGTTTCTCAGCTTTTTCGTGGTAGAGTTGTCTTGTGTCAGACCAAACTTCTGAGAGCTTGTTGTTGAGGCAAAACTTGAATGAAAAAAATCAAAGGCCTAATATTAGAAGGTGATCTGTGAGTCTCTTACCTTTTGGGCACCTTTTCTGAAGAAGTTAGGACAATTGAATCCAGTGTCCTCAGCAGCTTTCAGGTGGACTTTGGAGTGGGTATTATGACTAGATGGATTTGAGTTTGAATAACTTTGCAAAAGTCAGTGAGTGCATGCTGGCAAAAAAAATGCTGGGGAAGAAAAGGAGGAGGATGAGGATTTTGCAGAACTATCAGGTTGTTTTGTTACAGCTGATTGGGACGATCTCGTAGCCCAGTTTTGTTGCGTAGTGGAGGAAGGAGATGAGCATCTCCAGAGGGTGACTCATCAGAAGGGTGTTCCCACAAGTGACAAAAGCTGACCCTTGGGACTGGGACTGCTGATCTCCTCCCACTGACGTACCAAGCACCTTGCTGCCTAGCCTAGCCCAGCTTTCAGGTGAATAAAGTAGGGTGAGATGAATCTCTGCCTACATTTCAATCACATTTTATATTTAGTAAAGTATATAACAATAGCCCTTTTTTAGCATCTTTCAATCTGTAGATAGAAGAGTTAGATCCTTAGCCAGCATAAATGAGCTGAACTTCAGTGCTGAAGAGCTGATTTTGATGAAGTAACTTCTGCTTTGCTCAGTTCAAGTGGAGTCAAATCTCCCTGGAGTTTTTGGGGCTTGTTCCAGTAGTACCCCTAAGCTTAGTACCTAAACCTCAGCAAAGGGACAGAAAGCTGCATGATATGTAAGGTACACATTATTTCATATGATGCCTTATGTTTTGCATTAAGTGCTTTTAGATTCATGATATCTGGCAGCATTTGCCCTCTCAAAGTGTAGCAGAGAAATAATCCTTTCAAATCAGCTCTGGTGAAGGGTGAAATGTTCTTCACTAGCATAGTTTAAAAATCTTATCTGAGCCTTTCCCTCCTGTAGCTGCTAACTGGTTTAGCACAAACAACACACGTAGACAGCAGGCATTTCGGCGGTTCGCCTAGAACTTGCTGTATATTTTTTATTCTTTTAGTTCTTTCTTCTTTTTTTTTTTTAACAATCTTTTTCTACACAGAAGGAAAAGCGTGTAGCTGAATCATAAAGCTAGAAAAAGTATTGTGAGCCTATGTTTGATTGAGGTCCTTTTCAGCCAAATAATGACTTTATCTGCTTATAATGGAAGAATTGAAAGAGATGTGAGAAAGTAAGACTGAAACACACTTGGGAGCTTATATTTCAGTAACGAGGTGGAGGCTGACCATTAATATGGGAATTAATAACCCTCCAAAGCCACCTCATTTGAGCAGCTGCAGTAGGAACTGGCAGTGCAGAATGCATGGACAAATTCTCTTTCAGAGCAGCTAAAATTAAATGTTTGTTACAGCTTTATGTATGTACACTCTCAGCAGAGGCTGTTTTCCTTCCCCTTAGGCAAACTCAAAGGAGGAAGAACATTAAACAGCCTTGAACCACCCAGTCTGTGTGCCCATATGTATGCACCACTGAGCCATGCCTGGGTCAGTGCTTAGACTGTCCCTGAAAGGTGGAATCTGGGCTGGTTGCTAGCAGTCCATGTTGTTAGAGGCACTGGAGCAAAAGCTAGGTTTGAAATTGTAAGCAGAGAAGATCCATCATGCATTTTCACAGATGATAAAAGGCTGACAGTGGCAGTCTGCTTATCAAATAACTAGATTTATTGAAATAGCCTGTGCTGTCATTAAATAGTTTGCTTTTTATGTTTTCATTTTATTTCATCGTACTGAAGGTGTCCGGGTTTTTTTTCAAACCTGCTATTACTGCCATAGCAAACTGGCTAATTTAGATAATTTCTTCTGTTAATGCTTAAAAGAAGCATGGACTGCAGTGTTCTCTTCTTGCTGACGTAGTGGGACCTCAGTGCAAAGCCAGTCTCTGTCATGAAGTCTGAGCTTCCTGGAAAATAAATTATAAAATAAATGTCATAATTATAAGTTTGTTCCTTGCAAGATGATAATGCTAGTGGAAGGGTGGCTACACATTTCATTTAGCACGAGCCTAGTGCCACCAGCTATGCACAGAAAATGGGGTAGGATAGATCATTTTTAATCACTAGAAAGAAAGAAAATGCAGAAACAAAACTGTTGCTAGCATGATATGACATCCGTGTGCTGAAGGGACCATTCCTTTTGTGGCTCAGCAAGGTACCGCATCTTGTGTTTTTGTTCCTAGGTGAACAAGTTGCTGCTTTCCTCTTTTTCTGAAAAAGTTTGTAAGGTGAGAAGTGGAATATTAATAATTGAAAATGCAATCTGCAGTAATGCTGTTTGCATAAGAGTGTTTCTTGACCCATGGAGGGTATTCACTGTTTATTAGAGAAAAGATCAGCAGAGGATCTTTGGGAGCCTGATGGATCTAAAAGGCTACCTGGCAATGAACATATTTCTCAAATGAATCCTAATGTGCTTCCCAAAACCGGAGTTCTCTATTTATAGCCTCCCCTTTTTTCCTGGAGGATCTGACATACTATCAAGAGAATCAGTTCCCCCCAGCGCTGGGTGTGGTGGCAGTAAGCAGACATTATCATGGAGAGAGGGTTTTTTAACAAAGGACATGGAGACAAATCCTTCCTCCTGCAGGTTTTACTTTGTGAAGTTTAACAGTCCCAGCACCCTTCACTGAGAAAGTCCTTCTCCAAAGATGTGTTAACAGTGAGCTGCATGTAATTCACCCCTCTGCTACAGCAAGGGTTAAGACTTAGTTGACTCTGGTGAAATTTTAACCTATAGTTTCAGGACTTGTGGTGCTTTTTCGTTTGGGCTTTGGGGAGTTTTGTTTGTGAAGCCAGATGCTTGTGCTGCAGAGCCGTCCTATCACACTGTTTTGGATGCTTGTGGTACCGAAACGTTATTCATAAAGTCCGCGCACTGTTACGATTCTTCACTTTAACTCTTAGCATATTTATAGGCCTCATTTCCATTTTTTGTGGTCTCATTAATGGAACAGCAATAATAAATTGAAATGTTAATGGGGGATCATTTCACCAACAGCAGAAGGTATTAACGAACTTGATAAGATAGTTGAAAGGAAAATAACTTTTTAGTAGTGTAATTTTTTTAACCATAGCTCCTGATTGTCTCCTTCCAAACATGTGTAATTGGGCCAGGTTTGAAATGGTGAACATAATTTCATATGGACATATTTTAATACATTTCCTGGATGTCTTGCTCGGGAGATGGACCATCTGCAGAAATTCCAGTGGGGGCAGCCACTCTGGAAGTTGAAGCGTGAGCAGACCTTGCTGTAGTCATGGTGGTAGTGATAGAAACCCAGAAAGGGCCTTTTGTCCTTGTGAGTTGATGGCTTTCATTAACACGGTGTGAAAAAGTGGTCCTCCCTGTATGAAGTGGGCCATTCACCTCCCGTTGTGAAGTAGGTGGAGACAGGGTTCAGATATGGTCTCATATAGGAGTTAAATTCCTGAACAAACAAGGGAATTGTGCCTTATAGTCACGGCTTTGTGGAAGGACCCTGAGAAGCCCCTTGTCAGCACTGTATCTCACTTTTCCTACTGATAAAGTGTAGGCCTTTGGGTTAATGAAACACAGTGGGATTTTCAGGCTTGGGAGATAATATCTGTGGAGAGTTTAGTATTTTCTGAGGAAGAGGGGATCCATTGTGGGGCAATCCTCAGCTGGGAGTAAGCAGCACCAGACATTGTCCAGGACCCTTCCCAATGCTATACCTGGTTTAACGCCCCTGTGCCAGCATTAGTTACAGCTCTAAGGACATTTCTATATGCATGTTTAGAAGTTGAATGCTAAAATTAGTAGTAAATTTTCATTCTGGCGGCTGGTACAGAGCACTTGTTTGAGTCTTGCTGCTTAGTTCTAGGAAGTTTGTTCCCAATGAGTTTTCATCTCTCTGAGCACATGCATTAATGCTTCTTGGACTTTCCTTACCCACAAATAAAGTAGAAGTTTTGAAGTAGGTTGGCAACTTTTCACCCAACCTTCTTTCTTTCTTTTTGTTAAGCAATTAATTTAAAGGTACTAGAGTGGGTCAGGAATTGCATGTTTGAACTGGTTGCTTCCTGTAAGAGTACAGAGATTCTTATTTAAATCTGCTATTCAAGATAATCGTCTCATAATCAGGAGTCTAGAGACCTGGAAACTTAACGTAGTCTTGTAAGTACAAATGTGTGTATTTTTTTGAGAAAATAGAAAAATACTATTTTCAAAGAACTGATGTTATTTGTCTAATTCTCATTTCTTTTGTAGATATAATTAATTTGAAAAGTGTGGTGTCATTGTCTTGATTTCATGTAGGTACACTGCAGGAGCATGAGTCCACTGAGCTAAGCATGGGATGAGCAAGTCCATATGGAAGTGGACAGATAAATCGCAGTGCAGGGGCATTTGAAACAGGTAGGAAAAAAAAAAAAGAAAAAAGAAAAAAAGAAGAGATTATCTGCCTAACCTTATTGGTGAATGATCAGAAAAGTGACTAGGAGTATTATATTGCATTTTTTTCTTGCTTAGAGCTTCATCCAAAACTCACAAAAATGACTGTGAAACTTTCTATGAGGTGCTTGAGCTTTGGGCTGGGACACCTGGTCCTCACTTTGTCTTCCTCTGTCTCACTGCAACAAATTGCTAAGAAGTGCCTCAGACAAATAAAGACATTTTCAACAGCCAGCACTACCAACACTACCTAGCAGTGGCAAAACAAACTTAATCTGCTGTGGCTGTTATGACTCTTCAATATGTAGAGAGGAAAACAGTTGCTTTGAGTAATATGACATGGATATGGGTATGGATACGGATGTGGACATAACCCAAGCATGTGGCACGGGGCTATGTGTTCCATAAGGTGTCATTTTTATATAGACAAGTGACCTTAAAATGCTTATGCCGGTTTGCTCCATCGTCATCTTTTAAAATTCTTACTCTTTACCTTCAGTACAATTGGATTTAATTTCCCCCCCTGTTTTTTATGTCTTATAAAGTTCAGTGTGTGCAGATCTGGTGTGGGGATGGAGGTGGAGCACAGCTGGTGCATTGGAAGAGCAGGGAGGGAGCAGATCTTTTTAAAGCGGCTAAACTTGTAGCCAAAAAAGATACTGCATTTATAATGTTCCCATTCTTCTGAATACTTAACAAGAAAAATGATTGTGTGTGTGTGACGTGCATATTCAGCACAGAGCTTTGGTAGCTGACCGCTCTCTTTTCACAGCCATCCAACCGCACGCACATTCCTAGGGGATTACCTCACTGCCAGCGCTACTAAAAGTGTGGGATACGCCGAAGCTGACCAACTGCAGAGCTCCTTTCTGCTCACTGCGGTGGTGATTTTAGGCAATGACCTTTAAAACCACAAGCGTAACCCTACATCTACCCCCAAAAAGATTTTTCATCTGTTAGTTAGCTAAATGGGAGAGATGCTGGGAGTGGAAATAGGGTAGAGTCCATAGGTTACGTGTAGAAATTCCTCTCCAAGCTTTCCACTCCTCTTGGCTCTAAACACTCAATAACTTCCCAGCCAGAGAATGTTTGTCCCTTCCTTCTCTCTCTCTTTTTTGTGTTCGGCCCTTGTTTTGCATATTCTGACAACACTGTTTACTTCAGCCTGCAGCTCCCACTGCTTTGTGTGCTCTCTCCCTGTCTCACAATTGCACAAATAAATCACTGCAGAGAATTTGCATTTGATGGGAATTTTTAGGTCATATTAAGTTTTATGGGTGGAATATAATGTATGTGAGTTGGCTTAATTAAACTGAATTTTCATTTGTGACACAGAAGCCTTTATCTGTACAAGGCTATTTTTGTCTTTCATCTTTTTTGCTGTTAAGCGTGCCAGTGGATTTGAAAACCTGAGGATGACAGGTCTCAGAAAGTATCATCTTTCTTGTATCAAAATATCTGCTTATGCCAAGTGGAGCAAATCAGCATCATCACTGAGCAGTTAATTTATGCCAGGAATTTCTGAACACCAGGCGGTCAGAGTCCAAGACCCATATGTGTTGCAGCACCCTCTAGTCGCCTCGTTGGTAACTTGTCTCACTCTAGAGGAGAGATGAAGTTCGGCAAAAGAATTTAGATCAAGTTAAAGTTGATCAAAAGTTTGTCCAGAGTTTCTGTGCTCTACCTATACAGGTTGAAAGTTGCTTCCTTCCCCCTCCCAAGCAGCGGTGTGTGCCGCGGAGCCCTGCTGGGTTTGGCATTGGTGAGCGCAGGGTTTCCCATGCCGCTGCGTGTCCTGCTGCCGTGGCAAATCTTGCGGTTGGGATGCAGTTTACCGTTGGTAGTGCTGGGGCTGAAGTGGGCTGTGAGCACACCCTACCTCTTCTACCACCTGGGCTGAGGTCATAACACCTGCAGAGCAGTGGGGAGCCTACAGGAAATTTGTCTTGTTGGCTGCTGCAACTTTGTTTCAGGGAGATGGGAAGCCAGCCTCCCAATTCCCATTTTCACCCTGATCTCAAATATCTGAACTGAAGGAAGGGACTGAAGAGCCATTATACCCTGGCTCGCATGCCTAACTAGAATATGTTTAATGCATACCACTGACTAGGAACTTGGTCTGTGATTTTTTCTCCCTCCATGAGCCTCGGGAAGGGCCATGAGCCTCCTGCAGGTTCCCCAGATCCAGCCTCCCGGAGCGCAGGTACTTGGGAGGGCTCCACACAAGCTCTGACATTTTGACAGTTTCTCTGGAACAAGACTGGCAAACTAAAGCTTGAGATTGTCACGCTGATTAATACTAATAATGCTGGTGCTGCTCCCCAAAGTGCATGAGGCAATGATGAAAGTGCTAGTTTCAATTTATTTATTTTTCAGGCCAAAGATTTCCACACTTGCACAACTCCCTTCGCTGCCATTTTCCATGCAAAGGGCCTGCGTGCCCCTGAGACTGATACCACATCTGCTCCTCTGCAAAGACAAAGATAAACTGGTTCATGGTGTGTTGTTATTTTGCTTGCTCTTCAGCATAAGAACAAGCAATAAGAATGTATTTAAGATGTTAATGAAATTAATGAAAGCCAGATCTCGGAAACAGCTGAGATTGTTGACTGTCTCAGGCAGATTTGTACTTCATTTTAATTACAGATGAGCCAGACCCAAAACCCTGATTAGAATTGCTCCAGATTTTGGATCCACTTCTCTCAGCTTTGCAGTTTGGACCGGTTTCCAGTGTTTAATTCTCTTCCCATTTTATTTTTCCTTCTGGTTTTACTCCAGGTGCTTTAATGCTTTCATTTTGTCTCTGTGAAAGACTGGCCTCAGTGACAGACATGAGACCTGCTGCCGCAAGTCCCACTGGGGCTGCAGGGGTGTAATTTGGTAGCAGGATATGCTGATACACGCCAGGGGAGCGTGTACTAGACTTTGGGTTGACAAACATCTTTGTGCCGTCTACGCAGGCAGGGGGCTGCTCCTACTGGCATTCTGGCAGCTCAGTAAAGCAGGGTCCCTGGGATGTCCTCCTTCGGTTAAATGGCAAATGTGTTTCTCTCTGGCCTGAAACAGCCATGGTGCTTAACCAGTCACCCAGATGCAGATCTGATTGATGGTTTGTTACCATGCCTTTGCCTGTAACACTAGAAGACCCCGCTGATGGTGTGGTGTTCTCAGTTTGCACGTATATCAATTCCATCACAGAATTTATACTTTGATTAAAAAGAAAAGCCTCTTGGAGACAGTGTATTAATAATGAACCAATTCCTTTTTATGTCTCCTGGATATAAGGGGACCTCGAGCCTTTCCCTGGGGTGAGGGAGTTCTCTGAACAGCCCAGTTAGAAACTTCAGAGGCAGCAAGCACACGGGAAAGGCTGGTTTATGGTCTTTGTTCTTTCATTCCTGTACTCAGATTCCAGGAACAGTGTTACTTTGGGCCACAGATATTGTGCTGTGCATTTTTAGGGTACCTTCAGAAAAACACCTGATCATAATGGTTTTAAAAACAGTGATAAAAGAGGGAGAGGAAAAAATACATTAAATGCTACAATGCTTCATTTACACAATATAATAAAAAGCAAATTTTGTGATTCAAGTAATGATTGCAGGTTATTAAACTAGGCTTTAAAGACTATATAAATGAAAGGTTTTTAATAAGTGATGAACATGAACATGTGCTTGAAAATAGAGAGAATCTTTATTAAGTTTGACACATTGTTCCCAACCCACCCACTTCCCAGCAACTTTACTTGGTCCCTGGATCACTGTCACAAAAATGCTCCAGTGAGACAAAGCTTTATCTGGGAAACTACAGGGGAAAGCACCACCTTCCAGGGCTGCCAGGGCCTGGAGAACATGATGTTTTGGGAAGAGGCTGTAGCACCAT
>NW_010141217.1:0-51282 GCF_000699245.1 Pterocles gutturalis | reverse complement strand
GCTGATTGGAGCAGGGGTCGTGGGACAGCTAAAGCAGGTGGGACTCTGCTTCCGGAGCCAAATTCATCACCAGATGGTTTCCATCTGTGTGTGTAAGAGATCTCTCCTACGCTGATCATGGAAAGATTCAGCAGAGAGTTCACTGAGACGTGAAAGTTGCTCTCCCTGGACACTGTTCCATTAGAATATTGGCAGCTGGTGCTGCTAGCGGGCATTGGGGCTGGTGGACAGAGCTGAGCTGTGCTTCGTTAGGGCCTGATTCAGGGCATATTGTCACCAGTGGGCACCTTCTCACTGACTTACAGGGATCTGACCTGGGCAGTGCTGGAATGAGAAACTTTGACAATATTTCACTGTGTGTATCTTTCCAAGGGTTAGTTCTCACTGTCATCAGACTGGGTCTTACTGATCTGGAGGGGAGGTGGCAGAGAGAGAGACAGAGCTGTGCTGCTGCACCGTGCAGCAGATGGTAGCGCCTTCCTTCTCTCAACTGGTAATAAACTGACGCTGGTGTAAGGGAAACTGTTCCTGCAGGTACTGCCTTTTGATTAGATATCCGAGAGTCGTAAAAAACTTACTGTTACGAGGGTGAGCATATCAGACAGCCCTGCCCATCTGCGGTTTTGGATAACTTAATTTTAAGTGCTCAACTTGCCTCCTCATTTCAGTGGAATATTCTGCTCTATTTTACCTAAATTATTAAAGACTGATGAGGTTTCCAGCCTAGAAGTGGCTGCATTTCAGTGATGGATGAGTTGATTCTTGTGTAGATACAGTAATCAAGGCACTTTTAAGCGTCTTGGGCATCAAAGCCACAATATAAATGTGAAATATTATTTTGTGCCATGCAGCTGCTCAAATCTGAAATATGCATTATGTCTCAGTAATGTAGACAGTGCTTAAGACTGTTAAATTAAACTATTAAAGCCTATACAGAAAAAACAGAGATGACAGAGTGCAAATTAAAACTGAATTATCGTTAAATTGCTGTGCCAGTAGTTTTCAAACACATTCGTAGTGACCTGGAAGAGAGCAGGGGGAGTGGAATGACATTCACACCTCCTAATTGGAGTCATTATCTGTACTTTGTTATCATGCTGCCCACAACAAGGACATCGCTGGGACAGCAGTGACTCAGGTAGGGCAGAAGGATGCCTGTGGACCACAAGGGATTTGTAGGGATTTAGTGAGTGTCCTGCCATCTTACTGATTTAAAGCCAGAACATGGCCAAACAGTCACTTTGTCAGTTTTTAAAGGCGATAAATGACTGCAGGCTCTTTTCTGTGCAGAGTGACTGAGGCAGGAAAGGGGTGTGCATCGTGCATGGCTGGGTTGTGCTTATGAGAAATGTTCTCTTTTCCTCTTCTCTCCTCTCCCCCGCTAACAGCCCGGCCTCAGTGGGGGGGCCTCACTGGACCAGGGGCTCATAATAATTCCAGCTACAGACCTTCATGTAACAGCAGGTGGAAAAGGAGCATTTTAGGTCATCCAAATGATCTACCTGCAGAAATGTGAGCACACCTGACAATATGTTCTCAGGTGCTTTGTCTGGTTCATTTATATGCAGTTGCAAGTGATTAAATTTTAAGAGCTTCCTTTGGAAGTTTATCCTTGCCCCATTCTCTAATAGACACTCTGCAGTGCATTTTAAAATTAAGATTTCACCTTTGTTTTCCTCATTTCATTACTCATGATGGTATCTCCGTGTACCTCTAAAAAAATCCCTTTCCATCCTTAATCTTTACAAGTGCCTGAAGGCATGTGGGTATCTGTTCACTGTGAGTCAACCTCATGCCAATCCATCAGTTTGCCTCTTGGAGCACTTTATGACAGCAGAAAGTGATTAATTTTCAAAGCAGACACAACCTTTAATCTGCAGAAAAGGAAACAAACTTTCCCCCGCTCCTTTGCTGATTGAATCTGGAAATTAATGAATGATACCTGACTCAAATGTGTTTCTAAAGTAGTTTTCATTAAATATAATCGGTCAGCGCTGATCGTCAAAAGCATCTTGAAGATTGGTCTATATATGTATACGGTACTAAAGTCAGAATGAGCTCAGTGATCGATATTCATCCAACATCTTAATCTGCGCAACATTGTTAAATGGATCTTCCCAACATCCACACAAAGTGGGGAAAAAAATGTAACTCTTGAGCAGGAATATTAAAGTAGAAAGGATAAATGTCATGTCCAAAGCAATGCTGAGCAGCTCCTGTCTTGTATCTTTGTACCTGTCGTCCTGCTGTTTGTCATCATCAACCGATGCAGTTACAGGTGGGGAAAACTCCCAAGGATGGCCAAGAAAAGCCAGAGTTTGACAAAATTGGAGGAAACATCTCAATGGGGCTTCCCCTGTATGTGCTTTTGCAGTTCCAGATCCGCCAACTGCTTGTTGCCAGTGGCTGAATTGAGACTAAACCTAAGCGCACACAAAGCCTTAGTTCTGAGTGTAGTTTATTTGTTTTCTGGGTGGTTTATTAGTTGCTGGGCTCCTGTGCAAATGATGGGAACACAGATCCCTGTCCTTAAGTCCATCCCTTCATATACTGCTAAAATACATTTCTTGCTTCCAGCATGGGGCTGAACCTTGGTCCATGAGAAGTTAAACTCAAATATGCAAGTTGTTTTACATACTGCTGCACTATAAAAACCATACTAATTTTATATACATATACAGTTAGCTCAGTAATGACTAGAGATCTGTGTTCCTCCCTAGACTTCCTGTAGCAAATCTTTTCAATTTCCCTGCTGCAAAATGAGAGGTAACTAACAGTGTATTTAATTTAGTTATTTAAGGCCAAGCCTGCTACGGGACATTTGTCTGTGGCTATGACTTCTGGAGAGGTTTGAATGAATGACCAAGAAGAATCTGAATCATCCAGTCATGCAAATGAAACTATTTCAATAATATGAGGGCTACTTTTTCTGATCCATAGTAATTGATGAGGCTCATTACATGTTAATATCACTCCTTTTTTTTAATCTTACATATAATTTGCTACAGTGTTTCAATGTGAAGGTATAATTAAGATTCAGATGGCAATTTCATCCTAGACTGCTCTCTACAGTTGCTTAAATAAAAATTAGCACTTGGGATGCTATTTTCTCTAGAGGCAGAAAAAATATTCTTTTTCATACTTCAGATATAAATCCATTCAGCCGCTGCTGAGTTTTATAATTGTGAAAAAATGTGAAGGACTATCTCTTCCAGGCAAGCACTGCTTCTCTTCCCCCTCCATGTTTGGTGCCCCTGTTGAAGGTCTTGTGTTCAGTGCAGCAGCTGCAGCCAGGGCTCTGTTCCTAAGTGCACAAACCCTCTGACTTTCATGTCAGCTGCAACCAGTGACCAGTTCCTCCTCCCATGTGTTAGTGTTAATTACAGGTGTGCATGGCTCTGGTGGGTACAGCAGCCAGCCACTCCAGGGTCCACATGATCAAGCTGCTGGTGCACACATCCTAGTGCGAACCTTCGTGAAATCTCACTGAAATTTTGCTGGGCTTATCACACACATTATGCCCATTATATTAAGGGTTTATGTGGGGCTTAAACTGGGCAAAAGGCCTTGGTGGTTAAGGCCAGAAAGGCATCTGTGTGCCTTTGTGCTTGTGTGTGTCATCGCTTTGCGCTGGTGCTCCTCTTTATGACCAGGCTCTGGCTGCATGTGGGATTTGATGACTGCCTACCAGTTGACTACACACATGAGCTTACGCCAGGGATGCAGCTTGCTGTTGACAGTAATGCTTTGGAACCTAGCGTATGAAAAGAGCAAAACAAAATGTTTCTGTAATATCATGCGAGGAAAGACAAATGTGGGTGTACATGAAAACATCCTGGTGAGCCTGCTGACATGGAAAGGGAGGGAGGGAGATGGGAGTTTGTGTGCTTTTGTAAAGCAAGTGAAATAGTCATCACCTGGGTAGTGGGAATTTCTGAAGCGGATGGCAAAATCTCTTTTTTTTTCTTGTAGCCACCATTTTTTTGGAAGCGATTGTGTTGTCACTATGTTGTTTAGGCTGACATCAGGTGCTTTATGAACCCTGTTTCAGAGGTTTGCTCTGCTGGCTGCTGGAAGCAAGCTGGACCATGTGTCTGGAGCACAAACCATGTGCCGGTGTGAACTGCGGCTGCCTGGCGGTGGTGTTGCTTGGCAGGGCAGACCGAGTGGTTTCTCTGCCTGAAGGGAGTCGTGCATTTTACAGTGCTCCCAGTGCGAGGCCCCACAGGGATTCATAGGCTGTAACGTACAGAAATCATCCCAGCAAAGCCGTGCAGCCATCCCAGGAGCAGAAGAAGTGCGGAAGCAGGGAGGCTGCCCATGGCGGGGGCTGCAGCCACCATATGGGCAGGGGAGCAAAATCCCACCTCCACCTCACTGCTGGAGTGGACGGGATGATGTGCAAACACCTGGGATGATGTGTAAGAGCCAGTGATTGTCATCCTGCTCTGCAGTTCAGTGGGGAGTGCTGTGCAAAATCACTGAGCAGCTTTCTGACTCAGTTTCCCCTCCTGTAAATTGGAGGAGATCTTTCCCAAAGACACTGAAAAAATGATTATGTTACAGCAATGCTGTGGTGTGAGGAACCATATGAGTCCTTCAGAGACAGCTTTCTGTCTGACAGCTGCTTTAAAGATGTACAAAGAAATGCAAAGATTTGGCTTTGCTTTGCACCACGTGGAAAAGCAGGATGTGTCTTTCAAAAAAGGAATTTATCACAGTGTTGTAGTTTTGAAGGACTGCAAGTGGTGTGGGTCCTATTCTCTCTCCTGGTGTAACTGCAGCTCCTACGCCCAACTCACACAATAGTGGGGATTTGGGGTTACCCGTCCGTGCAGGTAGCTGTGGTGGGAGTGTGCTGTCTCTGTGCCATGTGTTGTACTGTAATGTGAGTTCTGGAACTGGGCCTGTTTTTAATAAATTGTACCTTTTCCTCAACTGCTTCCTGTCCAAATACTGCGTGCGAACCCAAAAATGAGCAACCGTCACAGCAGCTGTCAGTGGATTTTTGTATGTTCTCGGCAAAGACCCTCTGAGGAATTTCCTTATTAAACAGCAGAGCTATCAAAAGCTCCCTTTCCTGCCAAAAAGGGCAAAAAGCACAGAGAACCGAATGAACATTCAGTGAAATTCTGTTGCAGTTTAACGAGACTGGGCCTTGGAAGGAGATCTCTCCTGGCTGGTGCCAGCTGCAGTAAGAGGCAAAATAATACGCTAGAGTCTTCAGCAGAAAACCTTTATCATCTTTACTTTGACCCTTTCAAGGTATTATACCGGTACTTTTGACATGTTGCTGATGGATCCTGTCGCCCCGGGAGCTGAGCTGGGCATCACGTGCAGTGAAATCTTGGCTACCCATGGGCAAACTCTAACCTGGGAGGCTGGGGAGTGTTGCTTCAGCCTTCGGTGCATTTCAGATTCGATTTTGAGGAGAGAAAGTACTGACCTTAGTTGTAAGAAAACAAGTGAAGTTTATCACCAGGTGTGTCTGTAACTTTTGGTGACTGAGTAGAACAGACCAGGAGTCTCCAGCCTGGAAAAGAAATGGACCAAATGGGCGTGCGGTGGAGATCCAGCAGACAGGAGGGGTGTGGAAGCGGTCAAGGAAGTGAGAAAGAGGAAGGATGTGGCTTCACACATCTGGAAGTCGCTGTTTTGTGTGCTGTGTTGTTTTGTGGCCAATTCTAAAGGAACAGTGGTTAGATAATTGCTGTTGGAGCGAAACCTGTGAGAAGATCAGGGCCAGCGGTGGTGGTGGAGGAATTGGCCTAGAAAAGCACTGGGACAAAGTTTGAATGAAGCAGCAGAAAGGCAGAACCTGCATTTTTTGCAAAGAAGGAAGCAAAATGATCTGATCTGAAACAGAGGCTGATGTTAAAGAGCAATACTGTGTTTGAGAGGCAGACAAACTGATCACATGGATTAGGACTGTTCATTTCAGTGGCAGCACAGAAATGTGCTGTCTGCTTTTGTTCCATCTCAACCTGGTTTTGGTAATTTTTATTCTGAGTCACTGCCGGAGGGTGTCCTTTAATGCTGCCTTCCTGTACAGAATTCAGGAGCAGGGCTCTTTTCCAGTTCTAAGTCTTTCCATTATCTTATTTATTTCTTAAGGGAGCAAAATTGATTCCCAATAAAGCAACTGGTTGATTTGTAAGATTCTAGCACTTGCCTATTTGTTTGATCTTTTGGTTTTCCATTGAACAAGTTGCTCGCTCTGTCCTGCCTCTAAATGACTTCCACCCAGGCTGTGGGCACGGACTGCAGCTCTGCTTCCAGCTTATTGCATGCTGCACCCCTTCTCCAGGGATTCCCACTGCATTGTTGGAACATGAAAGCTAATGAAAAATGTTGTTTCTCCTTTCCTGCAGTAGATTTGATTTTTATTCCTTTTGTCCCAGTCTGTCAGGACAGGATGAGTGGAAAGGAAGGGGGAGTCACTGAAGCTCTTTCATCACAGACCCTGAGTGCACTCTGCTTCACTCTTCCCTTATTCCCTGGAGTATATTACCACTTTTTTTCATACCCTTGCATCTTCTTTATGCTTGTTTTTTTCTGTCTCATCATAGCCTTTTATCCTTGTTGCCTCGACTCCTTCTTTTGGTGCTGAGAGATCCCCAGCTTTGAGGCATTTCCTATGTTAGTGAATAAGTTTGGCCATAATAAAAATCAGAGGACGGTCCAGGCCAACAGTGCAATATATACCTTGATATTTCTGATTTATTTCTGATTAATGTCTATACACTCAAGCCAGACAGTTTCCAAGTTAGAGCTTTTATTTCTCTGTCTCTGACCACTTCAAACTCTTCCTTTTATGTAGAGGAGAAAATGTGTTTTCCTCCTGTTTTTTAAAGGGATGCAGCAGCAGTGAGGAAGCTGGGTTAGGAAGCTGGCTGGTGACTTTGCACATTATACACAGGGTTCAGTAGGACAAGGTCTGTTCCCCAGAGTTAATTTCATTGTGGAGCACTAAGCATTTGTTTGCGAATGATGCAAATACTGTGCAGATGAAAAAGTGAGCATAGCTTTGTCTGTTATCCAGCATGATTTTTTAATACTTTTCTGAAGGTAGCTTTTATTCTGCAGGAAGCCAATTATTTGACACATTGCATCCTTCTTGTGCATAGTACATCTCAACAGGTTTCCAGAAGGCTACTGGCAGAACAATTAAGGGCATAGTTTAAGCAGTTCTTTCGAGAGATGCTTAGAACTATCATGACTTGTTAGGAGAATAGGAATTGCCATGCCAGATGAAACTGGCAATCATTCTTCTCTGATGTACTGCCAGTGACAATATCCGATGTTGGATGCTTTAGGGAAAATGCAAGAAACTACGGTGTACCATAAAGGAGCTTCCTCTGATTCACACCCGTCAGAGCTGGCTGGTGCCCTGAAGTGTGTTGGTGTAGCGCAGACAGCGATTTTTAGCTCATGACTGACGTTAGGAGAGAGACATCAATGTTACAGAGCAGTGATGGAAGCAAAGGTAGCTGCAGCGGCGTGCCTTGGCCAAATGTGGTATCCGGGAAGGTCTGGGTACACAGAAATAGTGCAGTGGAAATTCTCAATTGTCATTACATTTATCACTTACAACCCATGCAGTTTAGTCCTTCCTTTTAACTGGACAAATTAAGTGAATCATTTATGCAAGTCTATAGGCAAATATTACAATAATGTGTGTCTTAATTTGCTCAGAATTAAAATAAGCTTTGCTAATGAGTTCTTACGGTCTATCATGAGGCAGTGAAGACTTGTGAGCCTCTGAATTACCATAGGATTTGAATGAAAAATAGGTGTGCTTTTTTCCTCATTACTTAACTAGCCCAATTCTGCTTTCACTTTTAACTGCTTTTATTCATCTGAGTGAATGGGATTTTGCTCTTTCCCAGATGTTTGAGCCAGCAGTGATCACTCAGTTTTCATCTAATAATGATGTGGGAGATGGGGGCCACTTGGCTTCCTGTAATTTCTTGACCCACCACCTATTGAAAAGAGAAGTAACACAGAATTGATACAGGTGACTTGGCTATAAGATCTTGATATATAGGGTGCCAGCATCAGCCTGAAATATCCTCCTGGAGAGAGTCAGACATGAGCATTGCCAACCCTGACATCACCTGCCTAGGGAGGCTGTGCCGTATCAGTTATTCTGGCAGGTGGTTCCCTGCAACAAAGAGAGATTAAATATCCCGAACAATTTTACTCAGCTGTGTAAAATATTATTAAAAGAACTTTCAAATAAGATTTGCGTGTAACTTGCTCTCTGGCTGGTCTGTCTAATGACAGGATGCCAGGCATCGCTGGCTGGTTTTGTAGGTGTGGGAGGCACAGACGCTGGCGTGGTGTTGAGGTGAAGCTCCTGCATTTTTAAGAGGCCATTTGCTGGAAGAAGACCTGCACAAGCTGTAGAATTGCAGCGGCTTTAGCTATGGTTGTGTGGACAAATCCGTTTTCATCCAGCACTATCAGCAGAGCGAAACTGGGTAGGACTGCAAATCGTCAAGTACCTTGGCCCGTGGTGCAGCGGCCAATTTCACACGGCTGCCCTCAGGGACACAGCTGGCGTTGCTGCCCAGGCAGACTCGCAGGCACTGAGATTCCATCCCTTGCTCTCTGCAGAAAGTAATCAACTTGACTTAGGGGGTTTGGATTTTTTCTCTTGTGTTTCAAAGCTTCAGCACATCTGCTGGTTTTTGGATACAAACTAGTACCCTGTAGAAAGCTCTGTGAACACAGGGACAATGCTTGTTGCCCTCTACTATTCTTATGTTCTGGTTTTGTGGGAACTTTGCCGTTTGGGGGGGATCTGCATCAGTAAAGCTGCGATAAAGCAGAAGTCAGCTTGTGCTGAATTGCCTGAATTCGGTGGCTAACCTGTACTGATGTCCATGCTGTCCCAGCTGGACCACTTTCCTTTCCAGGTGTAGCTAGATGAGAGCTGGCCCGCTGTTGTCTACACTGTGCTGCAAACATTCTTGCAGTTGCATTAGAGGCTGTGATGATGATAGCACCTATTTTGGGTGCAAAATGATGCTTAAAAAATTAAAAAGGCAACTTTCAAAAAAGGAGAGAAAAAGGAAGGAACAGAGAAAGTAAATAAAAAGAACATACCTAGGTTAGCTGCATGCACAATTTTTCACCATTCTTGGAAAAGAATGTCAAATCTTTCTTTCTTCGGCAATTCCAAGCTGCTGAATTGCTCTGGGATCTCTGATTTACCCAAATATCCTCTCTTACACTGAAATCAGACTCTTAATGTTGCTTATACACTCATCTTGCAGTTGAAAATACTAAGTCATTTTAACATTTCATCTACTGTCTTTACTCCATTGAACAGAAATAATGGAAAGAAGATAGAGTGATAAAGAAAAACACCAATGGGAAGTAGAATGAAAACTGATTGATGAGACATAATGTAGTTAAGCAACAGATGTTAAGCACAGTTAACTGATTGTCTTATTATATTCTTCCAAAGGCTCATCTCCCCGACCCTCACAGACCAAGTGATCTGGATGTGCATATGGCAAGTCAATACAAATCAGAAGCAAAGCATTTGGCCGTAGACTTATGAGGAGCTTTTCATTTAAACAGTGGTGATATAAATGCCAACCTGATCTGATCTATTAGTGCAGTTGAGTCTAACCTCTCTAGCCTTTTAAACATGGAAAAACAACAGCTCTAAGTGACTGTGAGATTTCAATTACATTTGCCCCCCGGAGGGACGCAGCGGTGACCTGGTGCTGATGGATTTATGAGTATGTTATCTGACAGGAAGGCGGGTTTAAAAACAATTGCTGCAACACGTGCTTAGTTATTACACTAAACTACTTTCCTTGGCTTGGATGTCTCTATTTTTCTCCTCTTGGCAGGCTCGGGTAGTCCAGAGGATTCCTACCATTGGTATGAAGATTATTTTCTCATAGTTTTTCCAGAAATTCAAATCAAAACAGAAGTCATTTTAGACATTAAACAAACCACACCAACATTTGAATCAGCAGCATGGTGAGAAGCCTTTACTTCAGATTTTTTTTAAAAGCTGAGAAGATTCTTTTCTCTGACTAGTCTGAGCAAAAGTGATTGCAAATGTAAAAGGACAAGACAAATTTCTGTGAACACTTTAATATTTAAATCCTTAGAATAAACATGCTTCATTGATGCATTGTCTTGCCCACATTATATCATATAGGAGCTTGGTTTACTTAGCTGGAAGCCATAGAAGTTGATTATTCTTGAAAGTGATGAATTGCTTTCCTATTCCTCTGGAGCTTTTTATTCTCTTCTGGGGCTAATCATTATCAAGGAAAAAATTAAATATTGATGGGAAATAATGAAAACATTTTAAATGGTCTGAAAAATATACAATTGTCATTACCGTGTAAGTGTTCAAATTAAATAGTAGTATGTCACAAACCTACATGTGTACATTCCAGCTCAAAACAACTGTCCTGTGTACTGGTTTCAGTTTTACAGATGTATTCACCATCAGCCTATGTGTGAAGACTACTAAGCAGTTTTTAATTAACTTATGTCAAACGTTGCATAGCGGCACATCAACAAGAACTTACAAGAAGAACAAATTTTCATTCAGCTCAGATCAATCCATGTACATAATTCATTACATCTGTACAGAAATATCCTACGAAGACACCTTAACTCTGACCCATGAGGTTTTGCAGACAGATGTCTATTTTAATAATTATTACCATACCAGGGATGAATAGAACTATACCCTCAGATGCTTTTGCACATAATAGCACTTAATGGTGCCTGTATGTCATCTATCTGCTTGCATTAAATTGTATAAGTCATGTCTTGCAGAGCTAGGAGCTGAAGCAGGTGTTTCAGCCATATTAGCCCCAATTAACGTCCTCTTTGATCTTATAATAGCTTGATGGAAGTGAGTGGCATGGACCTGAGCTTTGGATTCATCTGAAAGTGTCTCTTTCTTCAACATACTCTAATTTTGCCTTTTCAACCCCTCAGAGGCTGTCTATTGGGCAGTGTCAATGCATAGCTATATACTATGATTTGGATCTTTTCAGCAGCATTATGGCCCAAATATTCTCTGTCAAGTTGTGCAGCCATGCTCTGTTCTGCTGTGACCGAGTTGCTAACAATACCTGTAGTACATGTTTTGAAGATGTTGTGAGTGTATCTGCATCTGGTGCAGGGATTACAGGGTAGATCTGCCCTAAAATGTGAGGAGCTCCTTACCTGAGCTGCTAAGACTGCAAGACACAATTGGGCTGTCCAGAAAAAGGTGATATTGAAAGTTTATAAGCTATTATTTTTGTATTACAGTAAGAACTACACTTTGGGAAGAAAAAAGACCCAATACTGTTCACTGAATAATGTTTTTGAAAACACTCCTCCTGTTTTGCTACAGTTTTGTCTTCACCATTTGCTTTTTCCTCTAGTGAAGGATAAGTGGTTGAGTCTCTGGTGGTCTCAGCTGGTTCCGATGTCCCTGAGTATCACCACCAGCTTGCAGCGGCCTGGGTGTCAATACTTAGCAAGGGAAGGTCTCTGCACAGAATTATGAGTCTGATGCCTGAAACAAGTGACTAAAGTGGTCCACAGATGGGTATTTTGTGATAAGAGCTCACCACCAGAGCTGCAGCAAGAGAAGGAGAGGTGAGAAGAAATCAGGGTGCCGTGGCAGACAGTTATGTGGGCTTTGTCTCCTACTTTGACATAGCTAACAACTTTCTGGCATAGCGAAACTTTCCTCTTAGCAGTCTGTGCATGGATCAGTCAGGAACATGACGTCCGCTTTAATAATTTTTCCTTATTCCTATTGCCTTTCAAATTGTCACTACGGTAAAAGGACAAGAAAATCTAAATGTGGTAGTGGCCAATAACAAGCAGCTTTTGCAAAACTCACTACCTTGATAGAGCTGTGCAGTAGCAGCAGTCCATTTTCTCTAGCTGATCCCTGCTGCCAACCCTGCTGTATAAACCAGACCAGCCTGGGATGAACAGGAACGTGTAACTTATCCTTCCCTGCATCTTTCCAGCAATAGCCTCTTGGTGCATAAATCAATGGACTTTTTACCTGATGAAGTGGAGAATATGAAGTCAGGGATTTGCACTTCACGGTGTGGCTCCTATTTGAAACTTGTGTGACCTCTGTGTGACTGCCAGGTTAGTGGCAGTAACACATTTTACTGAGAATATTTGGCAAGAAGCGGTTTTATTTTGTGCTTTTCCTGTCTGACAGATGGTTTTTGGTTGAAACAGGGGTAGAAATTCCCCACAGTAGTTGCAGGGAGACTTGGCCACTTCCACTGGCATTAATTATAATAATTGTCCTTCATAATTAGCCGTGTGCCAGAGCTAGAGGCACAACGTCACGTCTCTGCTGATTCCATCTGATTGTCGAATCCTTTTGTGGATTCCTCTCCCACAACTGGGAAACAGATTGTTTGGGCTGGAATTAGATAGTTGTAGGTAGGCAGCAGCTGCTCTTGAGCTTTTTTTGTGTTCTAGTTGGATGTGTGAGATCAAATTGGTTTTGTTCATTTAACAGCCTGTTCAGTGGAGGAGGAACAACAACATGAGCCCCTGTAACTGTTCTGATAGAGGGCTCTGCCTTAGATGACACTTAAGTGTATTTATGACTTTGTAAATGAGCGGTTCCTGTTCCCTGCAGATGTAGGAAACAGCCCTACATGTACCTGCTTCTGGGGGAGAAACCCTTACTCACTGCATGTCATACGAGCCTGTGCAGGTGGTATTTGGTTTGACCTGAACTGGGTGTAAGCATTTACTCAGTGAATACAGCGCTACTGAAATTACACAGGGATTTTCTGCCTTGTAATTTAAACCTGGAGCTGACGTTGCCATCAAGACCCTCATTTTTAACACGTAAGCCTGTGTACAAAAAGGAGGGCTTTCATCTGAGCCCTGGACCTCACTGATGGTGGAGAACCCAGGCTTACACATTTCTTTAGCAGCGTCCCCTGCTTTCTGGGCTAGCACACAGATAGTCTAAAGCTTAGCAACCTTTCCTAAAAGGATTTAGTATCAGTGAGAAAAAGGGACTTTTTGGGCACCTCTTAGACAGGAGTGATAATCTTCACTAGAAGGTGTGAATATTGCAGGTGGGTTACTGCAATAACCCGTGTAAGCTAACACCAGTCGTGGATAGCAAAGTTGGGATGGTGAGGCTTACAGTACTAAATTTTCCTCTGATACTTAGCCCCTCGTTTCACACGTAGTCAGTCATATCAAGCTATGAAGTGCAGAACTTCGCTGTCGTTCCTGTGTCGGCAATACTGTGACATCCTCCACAGCATACAGCACATTTGATCATGTCTGCAGCCGTGCTCTGAATCCCCACAGTTTGTTTCACCCAAAGTCTCAAAGCGTTTCGCAAAGCTAAGTACCTAAGGTATTTTGATAAGGCGGCCAGGCAATATAAGCACCACGTTATCAAAAAGGAAGTTACTGTTTAGAGAGGTTAAAAGAACTGCCCAGAGTGTGCTGAGATTCAAGTGCAAAGTTCTTCCTGGCCAGTCCTGCCCCTACACATCAGACTGCACCAGGTAATCCGCTGATGTGAACAATACGCTTCTGCTCTTGTCAGAGGACTTGAGCTGAGTTACAAGTGTGCGGATCTGGCTCCTACAATATTGTGTGCAAATTGGTATTTCGTGTTCAGGGTACGGCATCAATGCAATATTGAAATGAAATCCAATTTGTGTCAAGCAGCCTTGACAATGTAGATACTGCAGTGATGCTGTAGTGAGTGAACAGGTAACCAACCATGCCGAGCTGCAAGATTGATGTTTTCCAGAGACACTCCTACGCAAGTATGTTATGAAGCCTCGATGATAAAATTATTAACTTCTCAAAACAAGACAAAGATACTCCACTTTATCTGGAGAAGAAATGCAAGGTGGCTGCCAAACTTGAATTGTAGAAAGAAATCTGTGCTCATTGTGCTCAGCTAGATCTTTTAGAAATGGCAATAAAATCACTGATTCTTTTCCTTTTTGGCCTCATTCCAAGCCAAAGCTGACACCAGGGATGAATCTGACTCTTTGCTCTGCCCAGTCTGGGGATGTGGGAGCAGAACGATACAGCTTATTGTGGCGCCTAACTCAAAACTTTAAGAGAAAGCAAGAAAATTCTCTTCTGCATCAAGTACATTATATGACTTCAGCTTATGATATTGCATTACATTATTAAAGCTGAACTCCAAGGGAGCAGGTGGCCCAGTGATGTTATTTCACCTCCCAAGTCTGTTGGCAAATCTGTCGTCTCAACGTCAAGTGAGAATAAATTTTGGTGGCTGCAGTCTAGGGGTTTTTCAAAAGCAGGGAATTGTTAATGGTAATGGCTACTGGTGTTTTTGCAAAGGAGTTGACTGTGATTTGTACTAGTCACTGTAGGGAGGAAAAAGAGACAATATTTTCACTGAACACATTCAATTCCTAAACTGTTTTGAAAATTTGGGAGAGTTGGGATTATCTCGTCTCTAAACTGTAGGAGATGTGTCTGTGTCCAAGCTCGGAGGGTTATTTCTGCAGGCTTGACTGCAGGCTTGACTGGAGGGGAAGTCATGGATCAGAGCAGGAAATTCTTACTTGTTGCCTGTCTGCAATATGTATAGTTTAAATCAGCTCCAAATTGAAAAGAGAAATTTAAATAGAAAGAAAACCCATATCCAGTGTTCTCAGTATTAAAGAAAAAAATCCGAGGGAAAGAATCTGCGTCTCAATCTCATCGTTGTGTTAAAGGAGATGTACTGAGTTTGCAGAATGGCTGCAGCAAGTTGTGAATAATGTATGAAAGGGAAAAATTGCTTCCCTGTGCACAGAGAGAATGCAAACAGCTGTGCTGTTTGCTGTGTGCTGGTTACACAGATACACCGGCATTGCTGGGGACCTATGAAGAAGAGTGTAGCAAATCCAGTTTCTGAGTTTTCCCTCTGGTTCTGGCACTAGTCCTTAAGAAAGTTTAAAATTACTTTTATTGCTTATTATTTTTGTTCCTTTTCTTTTTCCCTCTTTTGGCAACTGGCCAGTTAAAGGGAGGGAGAGGGAATGAGAAATATACACAAAGAGGCTGAATAAGAAAACTGAGTCTAAATACATTATAGCTAATATTTTGTATTTTTAAAGCTCATCTTTCTCTTTTTCAGTGCTGTTGTTTATTCACTGGTGATGAAAGATGTGGATCAGTAGGTTGGGCAAAAGTCAATGTCTTCTGGTGCGTTGGTTTTGTAAATGAAACCTTGATTTTATTGTCTCTGTGTTCACCCATTCCATTGAGTAGTTAATCTACTTTGACATAAGAAGTCAAGAGTCTGGTCAGCTATAGGGTTTGTGCTCCAATGCATTGCAGGTCAGACCTTCAAATTTATTTTTTTGTCTTGATAGCCTTCTGGCCAGAAAATGAGACCCGTGCCCAATTATGTGGCACCTTTATAGTGGTACTAGGTATGGTTTAGGGCCAGTAGGACACCAATCTTTTTCAGAAGGTGGTCTGAACTCTGGTCTTCGAAAGAGAAGGGGAATATATGCAAGCCCATCACTTCCTTCGCTTTCACTGAAATGAAATAAGCTGTTTAAAAAAATTAAGCTTTAAATCTTAGACTCTGAGTTTCAAATAGCGAAACACAACTCAAAGAGCTGTCCCTCATTGCCAAGAGAAACCTTTGTCTGATGTGGAGAAGAAAACACAAACAATTAGTCATTTTTATGCTTTTAAAGCATTGGTTTGATGGTGCCAAACTTTTTCTGACAGATCTCATCTACTTGGTTATCTGCCACTCCAGTTTATGAGGTTTCTAGGGCAACTGACGTCTTTATAGTGAACACCCAGTGTATTCTCAGGATTCACAGAAGATTGCTCTTAGACACTCCTTTTCCTTTAGCACTCATAGATTACAGTAACTCAATTTATAAAATCACAACATCAGTATTATGATTATTTATAAGCACCGATGAATGATTTCTTGTCTTGGATTTTTGCAAGGCTGATGGTTAGGAAGGCTTTAGCTTTCTCCTCTGTCAAGTGTCTTTAGAGGTGAGGAGTCTTGGCCAAGAATATTACTTGTAACTCTCTTGAACTTTTTTGGGAGTAACGTTAGCTTCACTGCTCTGGAAAAAGACAGTTGCCTCAGCCTGGGAGCTGGGCTTCTCATCTGAGGAACAGGAGAAGTGAAGAGAAAGGCGATGGAAAGAGCGAGCCATGGGCTGGGGCTGCAGAGAGGGGGACTTTGTGCAGACTGTCCATAAAATTTCTTCTATCAAAGACTCAGTGAATCTCAGTAAGCTGGTACAGGATTATTTGTATTGGTAGAACCTGGTCCTAAAAGGAGAGGAGCTGGTTTCCTGGCTAAAGGAGATGGAACATTTGCTCTGTAAATGTACAGTCTGGTGGTGGGGGTGGGTGGTAATGCTCAACAGGGTGCTGTGGTTGCAGAATGCTTGTTCAAATATGTTTGTTCTATGCATCAGGAAAACCATTAACCGTGCTACCTGGAAGAAATAAATAATCTAAACAGCCTGAAATTCCAGATTCTGGGGGATAATGTGTATACATTTTACAATAATTAACTTATGTTCAGCTCCAAAGTCAAGTCAGTGTTCTTAAAACAGTTTCTTGTGAAATATGATCATTTCATCCAAGTAAGATGGATGGATAGTGATAAAGAGATGTGAGGAGGCTGCATCTCAGCTGGGTGCAGTCAAGACAAGAGGCATGGAGTTGCACTGTTGTATTCACAGAGGCGTTCCCCTGTGTATTAATTTTGTGTTCCAGTGGTGTCTAAAAGCTCTTTGACAACACTTTTAGGCTGGGCATTTTGTATTTGAAAAGCATCTAGTGTGTTGGTGGCAGCTATTCTTCATTGCCCATTGGTATCATTCTTCCTGCATTATTGGCTGTGAGGAGGCAGAAGCCGAATGGCATTGATCATTCAGATCTGCTCCTGGCTTCCAGGCCAAAATGTGACAAAGAGGCTTGCTGGCTCATCAGCTAGCCAAGGATAAATGGGTACCATGCTTTTCACCAGACCTTCTCTGTGAGGTGGTAGAGGGGCAAGGAAATGCAGAGTTAGCTGTTGAAAATAAATGATAAAGTTACTTACAATGCTTACACTTCCAGCTGGAGCCTGTTTGCTAACACCGTCCACCCCAGCCGCTAATGCTTCCCGCTTCCCAGATGAGTGTCCATTTTCTACTGCTGGCTTGGTGTAAGAATATCATGAATAGGATTTTTTATTTATTAGCTGTGTTAATGTGACACACAGGAGCTGCATTACGCTGGGCACAGTACAAACACATTTATTTAGACTTGTGTGAAAATTACTAATGAGAAAAGATGGCTGGCCAAAGCTCTAGGCATTCTGACACCTCTGAATAAAACAATGATGTCCCAACAGTGTTTAAAGTGATGATTCCAGCAGAAACTCAGCCAGCTGCTTCCAGAAACTCCTACAGCATACCATTAGCCTTCTCTAAATAGTCTGTAAAACAGAATACAAATGTTAGGAGATGGTCTTTACCCCGAAGTGTTTACAGTCCAAAGCCTCCATCCTTCAGAGGAGGGTCTACTTACGTGATGTTCCCCAGGGAGAAGATGTTGTTACTTGTCTTCTTTAAAATTATGCACTTCTCTGGATGGTCAAGACAGAAAGCAAAGGGAGAAGAAAGGAAAACTCTTATTTACTTGAAAAGAAAGAGAAGATGGTGACTTAAAGCTGAAAGGACTTGCCTGAGGCCACATAGTCAGTGGCAGAGCCCAGAATAGAAGCCAGATGTTCAAGTCCGTGACAATATGCCTTAAGAAGAATTTAACGGGGAGATGTTTTCCTTCAAAGTCTGTTTTTGTCTCACTTTTGAATTATCTTTTCACTGTCTTTTTATTTTTTTAAAAGAATATCTAAAGAATGGCACGGGGAGCTTCAAACGAATGATACACTGAGGAATCCAAGCTTTGTGACATTTGCTTGGGTTCTGATTTACCATGAGCAAGAAGTGCTGCTCTGGTCCTAATTCTTAAGCAGGAACCTCAAAGATTGCAAGAGTCTATAAATATTTGCTTTATTTGCAGTGAAGAGTACAGGAAGTTCTGAGTTAGCCTAATTTAGGCTCCAGTGTAGGCTATTTATGTACTACCTCCTGGGACCACCTCTGATTGCTGAAAGAGTGAGCTTATTGGAAACCAACAAGTAGGTCTGCAGTTAATTATAAAGGATTCAGAGCTTGCTGCAGAACCCTAACAAAGGTATTTTTGTGGATGATGTTACATGTTTTTATTTAACATCTCAAATCAGGAGAGCTAAAACAGATGGCGTACTTGTTAGTGCTCTCTGAGAACACCTATAGAAAGACACTGATAATAGCTGAGAGAGGCCAGGCCGAATAGGTCGGGAGTGATGGCAAAGATCAGGCTGTCTGGGCTCACCAATTACCATCTGAAAGCAATAATGAACTGGTCAGTGGGGTCAGGAACAGGTGATCCTGCGGGAGGGGGAGAAAGAGGGTTTTGTTTGTCTTCTGCATTTGGAAGAAGTGGTTTAAACATTGTTGCCTCTTTTTAAACTGTATGATAATGGAAGTGACTTAATCTAAACTGACTAAATGTGGCCTTTGGAGAAAATCTGCTCTAGAACTTATCCAAAATCATTTCCTGAAGGAAAGAAGAGTCTCTCTGAGTAAAGTTCAGAGTAATGTCTGAAGAGAGAAATGCAAAAAACTGACTTATGGGGCAGCAAGTTTATACATGGGATGATGCTCCTCTGGGGCATTATAGAAAATGATTATACCAGATTTTGTTCATCAAGGCAAAGTAAACTAGATCAGATACAAGGCGAAGCCCTTAGGAGGAGGAGGAACGTATTCAATTTAGTGAGGCAACTGTGATAGTAATTAAAGCCCAGATGGAAACCTTTGAATGTGTCTGGCGTCTGTGTATCCGCTGTGTTTTTTCTGTTAACTTGACATTATAAAAGGAGCACCCAAAGAATAAAGAGATGGTGTTTGAAATTTCATCAGTCAAGCACTGTCCCAAATTTGATTTATTGTAAACAATCTCCAAAAATTGCTTTGGGTGTATATGATACAGGCAGGGAGTTTTCTCAAGTGGTAATTCACAAAGAGAGAAATTGTACATTATTTCTAGATTTGTCTTCGCTGAAATACAGTCAGGATTAATCACACCATTTGCCAGCTCTGACTGTGAACCTCTTGTACTTTGGACATATGGATAGAATTTTATTCAGCTGTTATATATTCTCTCTGAAGCAGAGTGCTATGCTGTTTACTTTATGAGCAGATATACTGCAAGGTTTCAGTAAAACACCCTATACAATAAAAAATTAATGTAAAAATCAAAGATCAAAAAGGGAAATGTTGTCCTACTTTTCCCCTTTAATACACAAGCCAAGGGCAAAGGGTGGTTTTGTCTGGAAACACTGTTAAAGGGTTAGAAAAATGTAAAAAGTGATTTGCTGTTCCTGCTGCATGGAGGGCTGGGGGTGGCTGTAACTCTGCTGGGCTGTCGTATGCACCAGGAGCCTCGTGTGTCTCCTGCCTCATGTTGGAGTCATTACTTTATCTGGAGCAGACAGACTCTTTCCAGTCCCAAATCCTCCAGCATATGCACTACTTGATGTCTAGTACAGTCATGTATGCGTGCTAAGATTTACTACTACCACTTGAGTAACTGGAGAATTGTAGCCCATGCTCATGTTTTTCCTGGTTTGATAGGACAGGCTCAGGGTGCCAGCATCCTTGACCAGCCCTTCGTGTCGGAACAAGGGGGAAGAGTTAATTGTTTGGAGCAAGTCAAATGTACAAAAAAAAAAAAAAGAGGGGAGAGAGGAGATACTCCTCTTCAGCTGTGTTAGATCGGTTTTCCTCATATCATCTGTAAACACACATTTAGGGGCTTTTGAAGAAGCCTGTTACTCCCCAGACAGACCAGTTTATTGGCAATTTTGTGATGTTACAGTTGCAGGCAAAGCTGTAGTTAAGCGTGTGTAATTAACAGCCATATTAATGGTGTTTAAAGGTAATAACTCCAGGCAGTGGTGTTTTCCCGAGTTTTCATTACCTTTATGCTGTTAATAGCTTACATCCTTTGTACTAAATCCATGTTGCCAAAATCCTTCTGGTGGTTTTCACTTAAAAACATATCTCCATGTGAGCATATCTCCCTCACATATGCTGTCAGTCTTCATTACCTTTTTTTTTCTTTTTGCACTGAGGTACCTGGGGCCTCTTTTGCAGTCTGTGGTCTAAAATAACAACAAAACCCACTTCTTTAAAATACGAAGCTTTGTTTTAGTGGTGATTTTTTGAAGAGCTCTGCTCTGTGACCACATTTGCTCCCATGCTCTCTGCAAGCGGTTCACTGCTTGTTGATGGGAACCCAAAGCCCTTGGTCCCATGACTCATGGATTTGAGACAGATTCAATTAAGTTTCAGATCGGATTTTTTTTAATCTTCATTTTACCTCCCCGTTTAATATTAAAGGGCATAACAGGCATACGTGTCTACGGAAGGTGTTTTTTGCATAAGTCAGGTTGCCACCTATAACCTTGGAAGTGGAGTCGCAGCATTTCTGGGGTCTCTGATCAATCCTCCGGAAAGGAATAAGAGACTTGTAAGTCGATAAAAGACTTGAGCGTAGTGCAGAAGAGAAGCCTATTCCCGATCACCTTTTCAATCAGCTTTTCACGTGTCCTCCTGTGACTTTGCTTAAAGCCAAGCTAATTTTAATTTAAAAAAAAAAATCCTTTTTTATTCTCTAAACCCAACATCCTGTAAAGTTTATAAGAGCAGTGGTTATATTTATAGCTCTTATACCTCCAAAGGGGGGCCATGGTGCTTTTGTCTGCAATTTCATTGCCGCCACGGGACTAAGGTCTGAATCTTGCATCAGTGTACGTAAGAGGAGACTTGAGACATTTATAATGGGAAAATGCTGACAGCTCCGTAATTTATTGCAAGGCTAATGGGCAGCACTGTAGTTCCTGACAGCTCCAAACCCTTATTCTCCCGGATATGTTGTTTCTAATCCACTGCCTTTACTGGATCTTCCCCCCTCCCCCCTTCCGGATGAATGGACCTAGGCGGATGAATATCTATATTGCTGCATTTTCCCTTGGTATTTTAACACCCTTTCACTTCTAGGACTTCCTATTGTTGAATTTTGTAAGAGATTTCAGGAACTCCACAGCAGAAAGGCTTTTTCATATAAGTTGCCTTTTTTCTTGTTGTTCCCTCCCCAGCCTGGAGTGTCTTACATATTCATTGTCACACCGGATACACCAGCAGCAGCTTTACATTTGGGAGCCCTGGTACTTTGCTGAGTCCAAAAAATGGGTAGAAACTGAACAATACCTACTTCTTAACTTATTTGAGGAGAATGCTGTGAATCTGCATAATGGTCTCACACAGAAAGTGCTTTATCTTCACGAGTTAGTGAGTCAGTTTAGGGGTATTCTATTGGCAAAAGCTTTCAGAGAAATTATGCATGGTAAATTAATGAAGGCCGGCTGAGGTATTATTGTGTGTGAATGCACATGCCATTAGAATCAATGGCTGGCTGAAGAAAGTTAACGGCCATTAAGGGACTGTTAAAAAGGCCAGTGGACACAGATTTACTCTCTTGCAGGGCTCTGGTTGGGTTAGGTGAAGTCAGAGATTGCTATTTGCCTCCAGGCCACAGGACAGCCCATGCTTTGTGCTTTCCTGCCCCCATTTCTCTTGGCTCCTGTCACTGGCAGATTTACAAGAGCCTGCAAGAGACCGTCTTCTGAGCAGGTAAAGACCTTTGCGCGACTTTTCCCTATTTTAGGAGTGGTTGGCAACAGAAAGTCCAAGTGGGTGAGCTTAAAAGGGCTTAAAACCTCTGACCGTCTCTGTGGGGGTGTGAAATGGAGCTCTTTAATAGAAAAGTTGCAAAAGAGAGAGTATGTTTGGTTTTGGATGATGCCACCCTATCTGATGGTGAGTCTTTAAAATAGTGCTCATCTGAATAGTGGGGTATCGCCTCCAATTTATGTTCAGATCTCAAGAAAATAAATCAGTCACTGTGACAGATCTAACTATTAGGCAATGGTACGGGAAATGGAGCGCTAAACACCAACTGAAGATTAGACAACTGTGTACCATTACTGGCAATTCAGCTGTGAATTTGTCATGCAGAAAATATAAGTGATGCAAACTATTTCCCTGGGCATCTATATTCCCCTGGGCTGTGTCCTTTCCCTTGAGCACTGTAGATTTTTTTTCCACATTGTATTTTGAATGCAGTGATTCTGTCTGAAATAAAATCCATGAAGAAAATTAATTATTTGATATCTTCTTGCTGCTGCCAAAAGAAATATAAAAGAGTCTTTGATCAGGGGGCTTTAAAAAAGTGAGCTGGACCAGTTACTGATGCCTAGTGACCTAAGTAAGTGATAAAGTGACTGTGTCGAAGTTTAATTAGTATTGATCAAGATATGTTTTTAAGATTTAGAACTAGTGGCCTTTTGAAGAAGAAAGGCTTCTAGTTGTCATTTATGCCACAATATGTCCTTTTATCATACTTCATATGTCTCCAGCAGGAACAGTTTTTATTTTAGAGGAAAAGAGAAATGGCTCATTTGATGGAGATTAGCATGGACAAGCTTCCTAATATTTGAAAACAATTTCTCTGTCTTACCTTTTTCTCTATTTCGTATCCCACAGAGATTACCTCAGACTGCTGTTGTTAGTCACTGTTATTTATATAAAGATATGTAATGCGTTTGTGCTTGAGGGGTCGTCTGTAACAGGGTATGCAATTTCAGATTGTAGAGACTGGCAGGAATTACTGTGAAGAATTGCTTTCCAGTGACAGCTTTATCCTGCCTGTAATATGTCATTGCATGTGACTTTCAATTAATCACGCAATAACAAAACGTTGCGTCTGGAGACAATGGTGTGTCCATTAATATCGAGAAGTAGGTCTTGGCTTCATGAACACAAATGCTGTCGCGGTTGCCTGCCCACTCGTGCACTTTAATCAGTAAGTCTCAACCCAGAAGGAACATTTCTCTCTTCCCCTCTCCCCCATCATCCTCCATTGCGATCTATTAAGTTGCAATCCATAACTTCTCATGTCTCGGTAATGGTCTGATGGCGTGCAGTTTTAAATGATTGCATGAATTTGACTTTGTCTCACTCTGCCTTGACCTTGGTGTCTTCAGTGGCTTCTCCTCCCTCTGTTTTCAAATTGGGTGTGGGGAGTTGGGAGAGAAAACGTGAGAGTGACAGAATGGACTTTGGAGCTATTTCACAGGAGGTTTAATGTTGTTGAGGAAATGGGGGAGATGAGGTAAGAGACAAACCGTTACCGGAAGACAAAACTCAGTGATTTGCAAATTTGCAGGAGAAAAGGCTGTCGAGCATATCTGACTCCATGGACTGAAGCCTGCCCTGTGCAGGACCTCATTGGTAAGCGCACTGGAAACCTTGCAGTAATTCTTCCTCTAGCTCACTCTCCCATTTATAGGAAGATTGCTAAGTAATAGATCAATTTAAGTAAAACCCCCAAAATCTCATTGTGTTTTACAGCTGTATCTATATCCTGAATGGAAACGTAAAGAGGCACTCGGGTGCTCTGTGCTTGGGCTACAAAGAAAGACAGACAACCCAGTCCCAGCCATCAAGTATTCATCCCTGTTATTACATCCACCCAAATTCAGGAGTAGATTCTCACTCCACTGAAAGCTGTGGCCTTTTATCAGTTGATTTCTTTTGGGTTAGTATTGAGGTTTTACACCTTGTGCAACATAAACAGGAAGCCTGATAGGAATTAGTGTCAATGCTTTTTCTTTTTCCTCCAAGAAAGAGGTGAACTTAATTTTTTAAAAGTGCTTGGCTGGACAGTGTCAGAAGAGTCTCCTGAGCATCCTGAAAGCTGGTTTACAGCAGAGCATTGGCAAGTTACGTGAAACAGAAGAAACTAATTTTTATATCTCTTCCCGTGGATTAAAACTCTTTGCAAATTTGTGACATGTTTGACTGGTTGCCTTGAAAAGTGCATGCTGAAAGAGGCATTTATGTTAGTTGTGGATTTTGACAATGGTGTGTGGGGCACATTGGAGTACTGTCACTTTTTGTAAATAAAAAGCAGAAGTCTTTGGGGTTCTGAGGAATAACAATAAGGGTTGTAGCTCCTTAGGGACATCTGCATGTTCTGGCCTGATGAATCTCTCCATTGTCTCCAAATTATCAGCCAGACAATAAAAAAATAGTTAATCAAGAGTTTATCTTAAACATGGTTATTCTGGGCTAAATGCCGTATTATACTGGTGCCATGCAAGGTTCTTACTCCCTCTGGGCAACGTGACTTCTGCCAGTTGGCAAGAGTACTGGTTTTGGTTCTTTACTTAAGGCTAACCCTGTCTATCCTGCTGTAGGAGCAGTGGATCTGATATGATGCTGAACTTGCTAAACTGTATAAAATAAAAGCACCTGCCCTTGCATGAACACATTCAGTGCCACAGAAGGTGGTTCACTTGGTGATCCCTGGCAGATGCAAACCGGCACAGCTCCATAAAGACATTTACTACCGGGCTGGGGGCGGTTGGTTTACATCAGGCTTTTCCATCAGGTGAAGGCGGTTGGTGCGTGTTAGGATCTGAGCACACACAGGGGAGGCCTCCTAGAATGAGGGTTTGTAATCAGTTTCTCATTCCCAAATTATTTTTCCACGATCCCCACAGTATGGTGTTTGAGTAACAGAATAATTTCCTAGCTATTAAGTGCCTGAAAATCAGCAGTAATTAACTTAGTGCAAATTCTTCTCTTCCTCTCCCTCCTCTTTGTTCAAAAAAACAAACAAACCCCTTTCTCAGCAGAGGAAATGCAGATGGAAGCAGTCTCTTCCGCCTTAGTGCGGCCATGTACAGACTACATCGCTTTTCCCCCCTTTCAGTTCTGTGAATAACGTAATTGCTTTGTTATCCCTCAGGGGATTTGTAATATTAACATTGGTTAATGACATTAATTCAAGGTTTTACCATTAATAAAATGGCATTGCTTAAAATTAAGCATTACATTTCAATTAGTAGTCCATCAAAGACTTTAATAGTCAGGAGCATTGAAGTGATTTTTTTTTAATTTCTTATTAATTTTTTATTGTATCATGCTAATTTCCAAAGAGTGATTGAAAGCCCAGCTGATGCAACGAACGACCCTATCTGCCGTGTTTCTTGAGGGAACTTCTTTATTTTGTGACATTATGCAAAAAGGTCACATTTCCACAAAGCAGGAATCTGTTTCAGTCACCTTCTGAATTCATTATCGTCCTTTTTACTTTTTAACATGAAGCACATGATACACAGGCACCCCAGGTGGACATGTTTAAATTAATCGAGTAATAATTGATTCAGAAGAGATTTGGAGGACAGAATTTGCATAAAAGCCATAATGAGAGCAAATCCTCCAAGGCCAGACAGAACAGCTAAGTCCCTGAATAACTCACATCTCCTAAACTAATTTGGTTCTATATGCAGGATGAAGGTGTGGGGGCTGGAGCGCCATGTGATTGGAATTCATTACAAATAATTCATCTTCTCCAGAAAGCCTGGCCTCGGAGTGTGTTAAAATGATATCAGCCCCCAAACGCTTGCTTAGACCCTGCCTCCTGAAAGATGATAACAAGGTTTCTGTCCAAGAGCTTGTTTGGCTTTTTAAACCATTTCTGAGGAGGAGAGCTGGCACTCCAGGGCTGGGGTGTCCGCTGGCAGCTGCTTCTCCCACCTGATGGGAGAAGATTCTCCAGTTTTGGGTGGATATCTGAATTTGTCAAAAACGTGAGTGTGGAGGATGATCCCAACTTTCAGTCCAGAAATTCCTGCTATCCATTCTAGCATGGAGCTGCTTAGCTCCATAGATCATAGGGGTTTGTATTAAATCCTGGATCACCTTGGTGTCTTTGGGGATTTAGGGAGAGGGACATCTCACAGGATGGGGGCTGTACTGTGTAAACTGTGTTTGGAGATACAGGAAGATTCAGCTCAGCCTTTTCAGAAACTGCTGATCACCAGACACTTTTCGGGGGAAAATTGATGTCACCGTTGGTTTCAGCAGATGAGGAATCAGTCCCTTTTTGTTTACACACAGAATTCGCTAATAACCTGTCATTTGTGAGCTGTATATTTTCTGCACTGCTTCCCTTCAGTGCTGTCCTGCAGCTGGGTGGCTCTGGGAAGAGCCCCTCTCCTCTGCAGTGTCCCAAGTGTAACACAGGGTCAGGGCAGACCAAAGCAGCCCTGCTGCTCCAACAAGGGGAAGAGGTAACACAGCCCAACGGGTAATGCTGGTGCAATAAATATGAGAAAAGCTGGGCATGGCAGGAGAAAAAAGAGTCTGGCTGACAATTAGTGTTTTGTCTGTTCAGATTTGGGGCATATATAGGCTGTTTGAATGCCTTCTAGCCAAAGGTTTCCATAAGATAAATGATGCTGTGCAGCGCCAGAAGACGCTGCAGCGAAACATATTCTTGTTTCCAAGCAGGCTGAAACTTGAGCTGCGCTACAGCAATGCTTTATGCTTCTTCTCCTGGAGTTACAATTAAACTGCATGCGCTATGTGGCACTGGGAAATCACAAATCTATGATAAAAACAAACAAGGTGTGATTTCTCTCTCATGCATGGACAAGCATGAAAAGAAAAAGTTCTTTTCATCCTGTTGTTGCAATGTAGCAGCGGAGGAAGGAGCTGCTTGGAGGGGTGAGTTGGCTTTGTGACATGGAGCTGCTGCCTTGGACCCTGGCATGTGGGGCTACTCCAGTGATGCAGGAGGATTTGTGGGATGGAGCACATGGGGGGCGGGTGGCAAGAGCTGTGACCCTGAAGCTAGCGCTGGAGTCTTCAAGCTGGAAAAACAAGGCTCTAGGGAAAGTGAAAGCCATATGTTATGGCAGACTCTCAGGCAGCAGGTTGATTGGTGTGATGATTTCATGGCTCAGTTTTCATCTGCTGGAGACTTGAATTCAGAGATTGCTTCAGGTCAGAGGAGAACTGGGGTTTTTTTGGGTTTTTTTTTTTTTTTTTTTCAATTTCATGTCCTTACTGTTTTCCCAACTCTGTGGTCACAGGATCACCACAGTAGCTGCTACATAGTTTATTGGGATTGCCTGTGCAGTTGCCACACTCTGGGGGTTGCAGTTGTCACCAGTTTGCCCTTACAGTGTTCAAGAGAGAAACCTTGTGAATTACCAACCTATATTAGTCTGATACAATTTGGAACCTCTGTCACTAACTTCCTTACTAAAATCCCATGGGATTCTTCTCTTTCTGTCTCTACCAAAAAGTGGCTCCAGTTACCAGTGACTGAGTCACAGAGCTGTGTCATGCCTCAGTTTCCCCATCTGTAATGTCACAGCTGCAGTGGGAGGTGAGGGAGCAGGAGCACCACTCCTCTGGAAATCACCGCAGAGGAGAGTCTCCAGACTGTCAGGCACCAGAGCGTGCTGGGATGACATTGGCTGAGCAGTGTGGTGTTAGGGGCTGCGGCACTGCTGATTTGCAGATTTACAAACCATTCCCACATTGTGCAGGGGAGCAACTTGAAGAAAAGCTGCTGCGTTAATGTTTCTACAACAGCTGTAGGCTTAAGGCATAGATGGACGGGCTCAAGTACGAAACCTCAAGCCAGAAAGAGCCCTCGCAGCCAGGTGACTATTTGCAGTGAGTCTGATGCTGAATCTACTGTAGTTTCATTATGTAGCTGATCTGCACATAAACAGCACATCTGGCAACTTGGATTTGCAGCATCCATGCAGAGGACTCTATATCACACATACAGCGAGAAAGGTGACTGTGCCCAGCCCTGGGCACCATCTCCTGCTGCAGGCGGGGGATAGTTATTCTTGCTGTGTTGCTGCTGTCCCGTGAGTCCTGGGATGGCTCCTCACTTGGGCTGTGTTGCACTCATTCATCCTCTTCTTTTGATGGAGCATCCAGAGACACTGACTGGGAGCCAGGAGCTCCTGATTGCTAATCCAGGCTGCAATAAACTTTGTGCCTGAATTGCAGTCGTGCTAAGTACCATTATCATCCATTGCGTTCTGCTGTTATGTTAGTCTCTGCCTTCGTCTCTGTGTTTTACATATGGAGCAGATGAAAAATAATTCCATAGCCAGTCCAGGTCCCAGAATTACAAAAAAATACCCCTACTTCGATGACCCTGTTGACAGTCTCTCAGAGAGGCCATTCTGTGACCAGAGCAAATAGAAGGTCTTTCCATCCCCACTGTAGAGCCAGTCTTCTAGAGAACAGTGGAGACATACTACCGGGGAAATAAATGAGTGTGAGCCTTCATTGCCAAGTACGATCTTTGGATAAACAGAAGACTTCAGACTCCAAGGCACCTTTTCACAAGTGCTAAATTCATACCACAAGCAAATGCTAACAAAACTTCTCATGTCTTTATATTATGTGTAGCCAGTAAGAAAAAAACAAAAAAGATGTAGAGCCCTTTGGGGAGAGCCTCTGAAGCACTTGGGAATGCACTCAATGTGTGGTCAGGTTTGCGCTATTCAAAAGCAGGTCGGAGTGTCAGCAGAGCAGGTATTTATTTATGCCCACTGGCTTTGGCACGAACTCAGAGGTACAGTATATTTTGCTCTCTTACACAGGCTTGTATTGTTGAATCAGCTTTATTTAACAGGAGTTTTCTATAATAGGTTCCTGTTCTGGAGGGCCTCCTCTAAAGGTGAGGAAACAGTCCAGTTTCCAGGACCACGCAGCCATTGACTGTGCTGCTGAGGCCAACTAACCAAGTGGTGGCTGATGGCTCATTGAGGGCTTGCACCAGTCCATGAAGAAGTGGACTGATACCAACCAATTCATTTTGTACCAAGTCGTTATTAAGAGTTTTGTCTCTGTTACCTGATCTGAACAAAAACATCCCATTGCATTTTGTGGGCTTGGTTTGGGACCTTGACCAGTCCTGGGTGGATTTGAACAGCAATCAGAAAGTGCTCTAGAAATAAAATGCCCCAAAGTACACTGTCAATCTTTTGTGAGATGTAGTCTTAAGAAGATCAAACTATAAACTATTACTATTCAGCTCCACTGCAGGCTTCAGAAGCCATGAACTTAACAGTATATTAGGTTAAACTGGTTTCTCCTTTGCAAAGAGTTACCTGAATTATTTATATAGATAACAAAAGGGTTGCAGTGAAGTGACCTGCATTGCAAGATCTCAATTGTTTATTCCTGATAGGAAGCCTGCTGTGATACTGCAGCCGGTGCCTTGCAGAGTGTGTGCGGCAGGAGCTGTGGGACAGCCCCAGTGTCAGCACGGAGCTCAAGCTGCTTCCTTGCTGCGGGAGAGCGTATTACCTGTGCACATGGGCGATCCACCCTGCTGCTGAATTACAGGGTTTCTTTTAAAAGATAACCTTTGGATTATATGCATGAAAATGTGGTTCTGTCTTCCTGGGGTGTTGTGAGAGTGAGTTCAGCGTGAGGCTCGTAGATGCTGTTGTAGTCGAGGCTACGGGAAGCCCTGCACAAGGTGGATTCATGGGAGCATGGCAAACACCAGCCAGAGCAAGAGCTGCAGCACATCAGCCCTTGTGAAATTAGAGGTGAGCTCGCTGATTCTTCAGAAGACCGTGGGGTGATTTAATTAAAGCAAAACAAGATCTCTTCACAGATTCTCATCTGCACAGTAATTTGACCAATCCCCTACATTTGCCTCAAAAATAAATAAATGAGAAAATCTCGTTATGCAGGAGCCTGGTCTAAGGGTGCACATGAGCTCTGACACGTGGACGTGCCAGCGCAGTGTGCCCTGTTTTGGCTGTGAGGCAGATCTGTCTCCCCAGCGCAGGCACGGCTGAGCGCCGAGTGTGCCGGTGTGGCTGGGGGCAGAGAGAAAAGCTGTGCCTTTTCTTCGATAGTGTGAAATGGCCCTTGGAGCCAGTCCGGTGGGACAAATTCCAGCTGGTGAGGGTGGGAGGGGAGGGCAAGGAGCGGCACATGAACAAAAGACCGTGGTTTTGTTGGCCTTGGAGTTTTCTAGGGCAGAGCTGCCTGTGCCAGCTTGTCATAGCCGCATTGCTGAGCTGTCTTGCTTTATAGTGTTTATATTTGTTTCCCTTATTCTTCCAGGACTTTTTTGAATACTTTAATGTCCATCTCTTTCCACTGCTCTTTTTCCCTCTGGTATCCCATTCTAATAAAATCATAACTCTGCCAGTCACAAAAGATCCTGAACAGAATTAATGCTTTTACAGGAGGTTCCTTTTTTAGTCTTTTTTAAAGGCATCTCTTTTCTTTAAATGAAAGATGAAGCATTTTCTTTTATCCTTAAACTTTACTGTCACGTTTTATTAAGTCAAAATGATAGTCACAGTCACAGGAAAGCAGGATATGAATTCCTGGTACAGCCATTTTTAAAGTGCGCTTTGTTTTAAAGCCGTGAAGATTGATTGAAGGTATTTTTCTTTTAGACGCGGAGCTTTAGTCAAAGGGGGCCTGATCTGAGTTACCCTCTGTAAATCAGGATTAGTTCCTGTGAAATCAATGGAGTTACAATGATATAATACCGGGCGAGTTGGAAAAGACTCATGCCCCAAGAATGAAGAAAGGAGGGACTGTGGGTGATCCCCTGAATGCTGCACTTGTGCAAGGGGGTGAAGCCACGAGGCAAAGCAGAATTGTACACTGTCCCTATCAGGCTGCCATGAAAGGGACTGGGTGAGGAATGGGCATGTGGCAGAGGGTTTATGCTCACATGGGTGCTGTGGTTGCAAATCTCAGCTTCGGCGATGCACTGAGCATGCAGACCTCTCGCTTTACCTAGAAGGAGCAACTCTTTAGCTGTCCCCTGCCACTCTTGCTACAGTCAGGGAGGCCCATGAGCCTGATTTAAGAGACAAGAGGATGGTGGCAGAAGTGGTGCTCTACAAAATACCTGTCTCTGCAGCGTATTTCATCAGATCCAATGGAGCTTGAATTTGTTGACTTTTTTTTGTCAGAGGACCAGAGGGATTCAGTGTGCAGAGTAGGAGAGGGGAGAGATGCCCCATCACTGGACCTTGGGATGGTGCAGAGGCACATAGGACAGATAAATTTGGACAGATAATCTTATTGGACATTTTTTTTTTTAGCATGTCTGCATTCTGTGTATGGGGGAATAGCTAGGGTGGTGAACATACATCAAGATGAGCAAATAAAGAATTGAAACGACATTGTCCTGTCTGAAATTTGAGTTTAAGCAAGGATTTGAGCTCTTGTCTGTCATCTGCACTGAAACCTTGTCAGCTGATTTCTTGAGCCCTAAGCCATTTTGAGAAGAGAGTCTAATAAGAACAGCTCTTTTTATAGCCTTTTACTGTATCTAAGTGGTTTAACACTAGAGCAAGTTCCAGCAGTGCAAACCAACACTATCCTGGGCTGTGCTTAGGATGTGCAGTGTTTTAGCAGCCTGGATGAGGACTGGTCCTAAGTACTGGTCGTGCTCCAGCCCTCACAGTGAAAATCTGCAGCTTGGACAAAATTGGAGGCTTGAGTTTGGCCAAGTCCGGTAGAATTAAAACATTTACCCTTCATAATTAGCTGCTGGACTCTCCCAGGCAGTTACTAGTTTGCTCTTGGCATACAATTGACCTGCTCTTGCACATGGCATTGCTTCATATTCGGAGTACTTTTTTTCAGAAATAAAGTTGCAGCAGATGGGAATAACAATTGCTGAGTTAGAGTCTCTCTTAAAATAGTGAGAAAAAAATGAGCAAGGCAGCCTGGGAAGAGGCAGGTTGAAGGAGTAACCTTTTGCAATGCTATCCACTGTCTAAATCTTGTTCATCTGGTGCTCTAGGACTCTGGTTTCTGTCACCCTTGATCAAGCTGGCATTTACCGATTGACTCATTGACTCCAGTAGACACCAGTTGGGGGCTGCACATGACACTGATTTTATTCAGCTTCCCAGCACGTGAGAGCTCCGCACATCTGATGGATGCAATTGAATGCAGGAGATAGGGGCCATAGGGAAGAATACAAGTTTTTATAATGTTTCTTTTTCATCTTTGTTTGGTCATATATTACTTTCTACTTCACATCAAGCTTGAAACCATTATTTTCATGCACACTTCGGAATTCCCTATGACAATAAGGAAAAAGAAGATGGAACTTTACCCCGAATACTGGTTACAGCTTTCTAAGGAACATTGAAGTCTCTTGGACTGTGGTAAAATCTCCCAGGGAAAGTGGCAGAAATCCAGCTACTTGGCACATTTTCCAACTAGTCCAGACAAAACACTAGTAAATGTACTCTGCTTTGGCACAGAATAGGCTGTGGGATGTTATGAAGCTTTCCTGTATGCAACTTTTTGTCATTTCATGACCCTGATGAGTGTGAAACTTGAATTTACTCATCTGCTGATTTTAGGCCACATAGGGCCTTAGAGGAACTTGGGACACTACCATGTGTCTTTGATTTAAGAATTTTTTCCACCTAGCTTGAGATCACTGTTTGGATGCTTAGTACATGAAACTGGCCATGTTGTCTCAGACCAAAAGTCTGTCTAGCTCAGTACCTTATTTCTAGGATTAGCCAGTTATGGCTGCACTGGGAGGAGCAGAGCATGCATATGGTGAGATTTCCACGACTGCCTCTTCCAGTTTCCAGCAAGGGTATCTGACAGTGAAGAAGCTGTGCATTTCCCACAGCAACCACCACCTATCTAAGGAAAGTTTGGCTTTGTCTCTTCTGGAACTTTCAGTGGATCCAAGACCTAAACAAAACGCGCCTCCCTGGGTTTCATTTCTCTGTGTTGTGTTTTACCTCTGGATCTGTACTGAAAAAGAGTGATCCAATGGCTGAAAATACAATCCAATGCTTCATCATCAATAATTTTCATTACAGCGTGACTTGCACAACGTCTCCATTTTCTGAGATGCCTCAGTACTCGGTTGTGTATGCCCTGCAGTATGCTTGTGTCTTAGCTCTGAATGATTTAATATCTCTTACTTCTGTCAGTCCCATTTTTTAATTTAACATGATATTTGCTGTGTTTAAAAAAAAACCCTCCATAGTGAAGTGCTGTAGAACCTCCTTTGGAGAACTGGAAGCAGATTTTATATATCCCTGCATAAAGTCTGCATTTATATGGAGCTGGAAAAAAAATGTGAAACTCTGTAGTCTCTCACTCACACTAGTTAGGAAACCAAGTCCCTAGCACTACCCCAAATCCTGACTGCCAACACTATTTTCAGTCGATGGTATGTAGCTGCTGCTGAGGACATGCATAGTGGATGCACTGGCAACTCATCTGTATGCCAGGGTTTAAACTCACAGAGAAATACAGACAAGAAAAAATCGTAGGATCCATCTTTCAAACCAGCTGTCTCCCACTGCTGCTGTAAGCAGTCCCTTGTTGCTGCTGTGATGCCCAAAGACCTTTATGAGCTTGTTCCAGCTCCTTTGTTGTCCCCTGTATTGGAGTTCATTCCATGCCCTGAGCCTCTCATGGCACATCAGTGTCTCATGTTACCAGTCCCCAGGCTGGCCTCTTCAGCTCACTGAAGGTGTTTTGGAGACTCCAAACAAAAATATAGAGGTATCGGGCAAGGCAGGTGTTGACTGTTACACTACCTTTATGAATCACTGCATCCGCAGGAACTGAGAGTCTTGTTATGTGTAAATTTAATCAGAATCAGCTTTATCACAAGGTAATATTTAAGGGCTGGAGACTCCATTTGTTTGAAAACACGTTTACAATAATTGAACAAAGTTACATAGGAAAATACAATATGCACATCAGTGAGATTAAATTTGGCAATGCAGATTTTCTTAAGATGCAGCAGTGTCTCGCAGAGCTTGTGGCATGGGCTAATCAATACTCCATCCCCTGCCTCAGGTCTGGTAGGCCCAGGGGAGTTTTTAGAGCTGTATCTTTTCTGCTGCTATTGTTAAAAACTGCTCACCTAGAAAGGCATGAGTTTCCCCTCTCCAAGCTTGAGAGTGAGTTTTCGTCTTTAGCTGTTCCTCAGCTCTTGTGACTGGGAGCTGTAGCATCTCATGGTAATGCAGGCAATTGACTCACTTCTCACCATTCTCCCCATTAAGCTATTTTAATTTTTATGTCATCTTAATTAGCACTTTCCTGGCAACACCTTTAAATTGGCCTTTCTTGTTTCAAGACATTTAACACAGCAGTGGTAAAAAGTATAAATCTCCTATTAGAACAGTATTAATTGCACATCTGTTTTCATGATGACTGATGTTGGCCTTTCCTTAACGATCTCTTGAATGTAGCATGATGTTTAAACATGGACGTGTCATGAATCCAGGGAATGAGGTGTCCACACTGAGGGCCATGTTTACACCTGGATTACTTGAGATTTCATGTTGTCAGTGCTGGCCATTGCACACCAGCTACTATATAAGGGCATATACCCCAAAGATACACAGAGATGTATATACAGGGAGCTGTGCACTTCCCTTCTCTTGGAAGTTAGAAGCCAAAATACAGTTGTAAATTGGTCTTTTTCTTTTTTTGAGATGCCATTTATGAAATATTATCTTGTATACTTAGCATAAGTGGGGTTGGGATGAAAGGGGAACCTCCACCCTTCTCTACCCGTGTTACTGGATAAGCATTCATCTTTCTGAAAGTGGAATTATTTGTATTTCAGGTATCCTCCCTGGGCCTACCTTGGAAGCTAGATGTGCAGCCGCCCTTCAGTCATGGTTGTTTCAAGATTAAAGGCCATTTCCCTGTCATTGCCAAGCTTTTTTCTTCTTGCTTTTCATCTCTCAGCATCACAGAATGTACCTGAATACTCTGAAGTTGAACATCAACAATGTGTCAGGAAAGAACACCCCACAATTGCTTTTGAAGGTAAGAGCTTCTATTCCCGTTTCAAGTTCCAGTAGGATGATCCATTTTGAAGTCCTTCCTGGTGTTGATGTTGTCTGTGCCGTTTTCCTTACACTTGCAATCCATGGGCCAGTGCAAGTGGCCTCATGAATCATATTCCCTTTGATTCTTTACAGTATTTTGACTCTGAGGTTTCATAGCAGTCACTTAATTCAGGCAGTTTTGGGACTACTGGTCTAAGAATCTCCATTTTCGATTCTGCTACAGGCTCCCTGTGTAATCTTGTGCCCCACTGAAGCTGTGTTTCAGTTTCCTTTTCTCTTGGTTCAGTAATGCTTGTATTGCTCACCCATCTGGCTGGATCCAGACACTTAGTAAGTGAAAAGTGATAGAGAATTTGGACATACTTGAATGCCAGAGAAGTAAATTGTTTTACAGTTGCAGGGAGTGTCTGCCTTTTTGTTTGTTGCTTTTTTTTGGTGTTCTGTTTTTGTTATGTATTTATCACCTCTGCTAGTAGTTTTGCTGTCTTTCATCGGGACATTTAACTTGACAAGATTTTACAAATGTGAGAGGAGGGGCCTTTGTGTTGCAGTATTCTGCCAAGTGTGGGCAATCCTTTTACAACATGGAGTTTCTCTTGCCCTTATCCCAGTCAGATTTTCCATGACTGTACATGTACTCCTAAGTTGCTGTCTGTCCAATCTGTCCACTTACTGACACGACATTTAGATCGTTATATTGGTAACATCATTATTTCTGAATTCGCTCCAGACTGGTGCATTAAGCCCCGTGTGCCAGCATCATCAGCTGCTGAATCTCTGTGCTAAAAATGGTTTCCTCCTAAATGTTGAAATATCGATTTTGGTTCGCATTTAGGGCTTTGCAATGCATCTCCAGTTACATTCTTTGCTAACGACAATTAAGTACCTTGCAATGTGTCTCTAGTTAGTTTCTTTGCTAACGGCAATTTAGTTGTGGTTTTGTGACCTTTGAGATAGGGTTTCCAGGAAGAAAGTAGTCAAAGGCTTCCTTGCTGACCTTTCAAGGTTCTTGGAGAGAGCTTTACTCTTCTTTACAGAGAAGGAAACTCTTGTCTCTTAATTTGGGAAGTGTTAAGAGATTTCTTGTCTGTTTTCCATTATCTGTGCTTTAAAGGTTGAAGTGGTGATATGGCACTGCCTCTAACCTTGCTCTGGTGGAATGGGTAAATAAACCTTGATTTTAATTGTTAAATAAGTCTAACCATCTGCTTAACTGAGGAGGGGTGAAAGGAGAAACCCTCGCGGTTAAAAATGTGGTGAAACTGTTGGATATTTAAATAGATAATACAATAATGAGGATGTTATAGGTACGGAAAAGAGAAAAAGTGTGCGCTCTTTCTATTAACCAGGAGCACCAAAGTTTGAGTTTACAGGGGATGTGTTTGTGGGAACCAGTACTGAGTCATGCAGGGAATTTTAGAGCCCCAATTCCTGATGTCGAGGAATTGGTGGGCATTTTTTGGCACTCAATGGGAGTGCTTCTCTGCAGAAGTGATGGCTATGTAAACACACTCATAATCTGCCAGTTTCCTTTGTTTTAATCAGGCATGAATTTTTCACAGAGAAAAATTATCTCTCCTCCTCTTTTGCTGTTCTTGTTCCCTTCCTCTTTTTTAATATAGAAGGCAAAAAGTGGTATGAGTTAATTAGAATTTAACAACTATACAAAAGAAACAAAGATTGAAATTGCAGACACATCAAGAAAATTATCCAGAGTATTATTTGGGTCTCTTAAACCCAAGTTAGATTCAGAGTTATTGAGTTATTGTTTTTTCTCAGCACCTGTTTCCTTGTGATTGCTCATGATACAGTTTAATCCTGTATTTTCTGCTGCAAAGCTCAGCTGGAAAATAGACAGGAATACAATTAAAGGCATCTTATTTCCACTGCACATAGTAATTAAGTTCTATGGAAGAAGGCTCACACCTCCAAAACCACATCTCAGTTCATACTGTAATTTACCTTAAAGATATACCCTGTTCTGATGCCAGCACAAGCAGGTTTAGGCTGCAAGGGGAGACAAGCAGGGGAATCTACATTTTATGTGCTGTTTCAAATTGCTCCGAGAATGTCTTTGCCCAACAACGTGGCTCATGGGCTTTCTGTGGGTCTCCAAATGCATTGTCCCACAGATCACAACCTGCTGTACAATGGGTATGCCGAGCAAGCGACTGAGAGTGACCCCAGCAGCAGCTCTGCTGGTGCTCCTGCTGCCAGGGCAGAGGATTACGTTACACCAGCAATTTTCTGTGGATGGGCAGTAATAAGTAAGGCCCCCGACCATTCAGTCATACAGGATGCATTCATCTACTGCCAGAATGAACAGATTAACAAAACTGTTTATGTTACAAAGGGGTCAAATAGCTGCTTTTTCACAACCTTGCTAGCCAGGCTTTCCATCGCAAGACAAATGGGATGCCGTAACATATTTTGTGCTTCCAGTCTTCAGTTACCACCTTGCTTGTGCTCAGCCTCTGTTTTTATTGTACTTTTTCTCCAGATTATGATATTCTTAACATCCAGTTGGCTGGATAATATCCTTGTCATGGAAGAATCCAGTAAAACTCCTTTCTGTCTACTTTTTAACTTACTTCCTGAGAAATCAGGTATTTTCTGTTTCTTATCTCTTGCTTGTTGTATCCATCCACACTAGTTAACCGCCTGTTTCAATTTATATCTCTTTGTATTGCTGTGGGAGGGGTAAGAAAGAGAGAATATGGTACATGGCCTATTAATTTAAGCAGCAAGGAGTCTACATATGCAAAATACTTTTACTTTGGCTGTGTTTGGACCTGAAGAAATGCCTGTTTCTTTACAGAGTTCATTCCCCAAACCGCCTGCCATTACTTATGACCTAGAGAAAATGGTCTAGACAAGTTGAGGAACATAAATTCTGGTCCTAAATATGCTTATTTTATATGCTCAAGATAAAGTTTGCACTGCCAGGGGAGATGTGGGCTGGGAAGAGGCTGTGAGCTGAATGATTTATCCTGGCAGACTGCATAGAGATCGTGAGGGACAGGTTAGGAATTTGTGCTGTGAGTGCTGTCCTGTGTTTGCACAGTACCAAACTAACACAACGGCGCCCCAGTTCCCCTGGGGCTTATAAATGATGCTTATTGTACAGTTCACCAACAATAATAACGTACCCACTTTGGGCTCTTCATAATTAGGTTGTTCTACTCTGTGCTTATAGGAAATCCAGTTAAGGTTTGATTTCCCTTGTTAGATCAATAAGAAAATGATCTTTTACCTCCCAGGAGCCTGTTTCTGGTGTCTTATTACCTATTTGGTTGTGAGTGGGTAGCTACATAAAGGAACTTGAATGCTTGTTTGTTTTTCAGTGAGTTGAGAAATTAGTGAAACAAGTCAGGTATATTCTTAGTTTATCCTTTTTTATTTATACATGCATGTACACATCCGTACAAGTTAGTTTCACTAAACTGTGTGTCATGCCAGCACAGCTCCACTGTGGACCGCTCTGGTAAGCCAGACACTGTAAAAACTGTTTCTGGTTCCTGTCAGTCATGGTCATCTTTCTTGTCTTTTCCATATACACCTTAGAACCAATCGATCGGTCCCTGCATTTGCAACCGAGCTATGCCCTTGCCATACTGTCCTGGTTCTTAGCAGTATCCTTCATTGTTATACAGCTGTTTCTTAGACATAAAGCATTTTTGCTATTCCTTAAAGACATTTGGAGCTCCTTTGTAGCATACCCCTTGGGAAAGCCAGAAGTGTCTTCTGCCATGGCAACACCATGTACGAGTTTTTATTTGTAGAGCCAGAGCCATGACTGACATACATTTATGTTTGTAACGGGTGCAGAGTGCTCAGTTTCAGCCTGTTTACCAAGGAAGTGCTTAAAAGTTTACAAACTCATCTGTGTTATATGAATCACTTGGATGTTCACACCTTAACTGGAAATGAGTTGTAGACAGGTTTCCACTTGCAGCTTCTACCATTATTTATTTCTAAATAGTTTTATCCATTAAATTGCTGTGCTCAGGAAAAAGTGCGATAGACTTCCCAAGCTCTTCTCTGTTCTGTCTCCCAGGGCTTTCTCCCCTGGGTCATGGCAGTTAGCATAAGCTGGAAGAACATAATTTGTCCCTGCTTTAATAATTGCAGCCTCTCTTCATCCACAAAAAACACCTCAGCTGATCCCATGCTGAAGCACAGGAGAGAGGTGGACTTGGTTAAATAGCTGATATCCCAGGTCTTCTCAGGACTGCAAATCTCAGCTGTGCAGACTGTCATCACGGCTGGTGTCAGTTCTCAGTGTGCAGCATTTAACTCATTGTCTAATCCTCAGTCTCTGCTAGATGCAGACAAGTTGCTCTGTCTGTTGCCTCAGGTTTTCAAAATGAATTAGTTTGGAAGTGTTTAAATCTAGGATTTTACTTCAGACTGTCTGTAATTATTTCCTCCTACCAGATGAATGTGATTCAGGTTGCTTGAATGTAGCTTGCTATATATTTTCGCAATATTTTCTTTCTTTAAACAACATTTTATTGAAACGTGGCCAGCTTCAAACACTGAAATCTGTGGGGAGCAGTTAAGTGTTCACTTGTTTTATTGAAAGCAAAAGCTGTTTTAACTTTGTGGGCTGGAGGATAATAAGGTATGATTTATTTCTTTTGAAGGTTCTTGACATTTTACCAAACACCCCCACTATTGTTGAATTGGTCACTAAAACATTATTCCCTTTTCTGTATGTTGATGGGAAAAAAACACATTAGCATCCATCAGCTCCAAAGGCCAGCTACGAAAGCCCCTTAGGAAAGTCTGATAAGATTTACACTTTTCTTGAGCAAATGTGATTGTGATACTCCAAACCAAAATTTTAGTTAACGAAGGATGAAGATTGCAGGGTGAAGTATGAGAGGTATATCTGGCTAAACATCAAAGGGAAGGCAAAATACATTATGGGAGAATTGTCTTCTAGCTCTTAGCCTCACTGCCCTTGAATCCTCAAACGGGGAGTGCAAACATTAACTAATGATGGAGTGTTGACCAGAAACTGGTGGTGTCCTGTGAGTGTTGCAGAATATTTGACCTTCAGTGCATTTCAGTATAGATTTTGTTTCCACTAAACAACCTTGTGGCAATTTTCTTTTTAATCTTGAAAAATGCAACTGTGGCAAACGAAGCTGATATTTTTTTCGTTAGGGTTGATTTAGAATCTCTTTGAAAATTATGACTAATAAAGCTGTAAGTATACAGTGGTTAGGGAATTAATTTACTCTCAGGCAAAACTTCTGAAAATTACACCCAACAGCTCTCAGTATATTTTTCATTCCATGATAATAGTTACAATAATAATGATTCTAGTTCTTTGACACTTCCCCATTAATAGTGTCCAAGGTACTTCACAAATAATTGCAATGAGATTTGATTGAAAAAATTATTCATTGTGTTGCTTCTTGGGGCCTCAAGAAGCAAAGGAGTTTTGGGAGAGTGCCCTTCATACACAAAATGCTTTAGACAGAGTGAATCATGACAACCAGGAGGGAGAAGGAAGACTTTATGGTGAACGTTCAGGAAGAAAAGGGATTGAACTCTTACATATTGGAGTGAGGAAAAGTAAAATTTTAAAGAGGTACAGTAGCTCAAGAGAAGGAGCAGCCTCTGACCATGGGTGGCAGCGATGGTGAGAGGGAGGACATCTTCAGCAGCAGGACTGAGTGAGGTGGGCTCACGGTGTGGAGGAACAGGTACTCAGAAGGTCACCAATGTAGTAGGAATGAACCAAGGCCATAAAAAGCTCTGGTCAATAGCAGAGTGGTTTCTTTATATTTTCCAGAGGTATTACTGATGTATCTGGGGCTAATGGTAGCAGCTAGGAGCAGCATGTGTGTGGTCCTTTCTTTGGCACAGTGGTTGGATCTAGGACACAGAAGTGGGCTGCCTCTTTTCAGATCCCAGGCAGCACCTCAGAGAAAGGAAATAATAGGGTGGAAAGCAAAGCAAAGTGCTTTTCTTCTTTGTCTGTGGTTCAGTGCAAACAAAAACATGCCTTATGGAGATCTCGTTCTCAGTTTTAAACTTTACTTAGCACAGTTCCCTAACTGAATAAGTTTGTGAGCCAGTGGTATGGCAGACCTCATTTATTTAGCACATCTGCTTCTGATAAGTGTTAATATATTATATTCTCCTAAACCCTTCCATTCAAGGATGTCATTATGCTTTGATAAAGTTCACTTTAGTACTAGCACTCTCATAAGAAATATTCTTGTTTAATCATGCAGAGTTCACCCTGGAAAGCCACAAACAGCCTCAGCTCAGTCAAGCACTTAATATGTACTTACCTTGAAGTCAATGGGATTGTGTACTTGAAACCAAGTGTATGCTTATGTGCTGAGCTAGGCCACAGTCAAAGTGCACAGCACTGAAACATCACGGCTGTAAATGGAAACGATAGCATATAATTTTGTTTCTAGAGTGTTCTGCTACCATAGCTGTAACTGGCCAATATGTCGCCCTAACGTGGCTGAATCAAGTGGTTAAGAAATCCAAAATGTTCCTGGGCTCAGTATAGGATTAGCTGGATGAAAGTCTGTGATCTGCAATACACAGTAGGCTGGGTTAGATGTTTTAATGATAATTTCTAGTTTTGCGAGGTGTGGGTAAAATCTGGAAGAAACCCTCGTGCTTTGGCTTAAAAAGCTCTGAGTTCATAGATCATCCATTCTTTCCCTTTTGTAACACTGGGTGATCCTAAGAATGTATTTTAATGGAAGTGCTTGAGCTGCAAAATTCAGATTTGTATTTTATACCTGGGGATTGTTCTGTTTTGCAGCACATTAATAAAAGAGGTGGAGGCTGTTGATGAAATGTGGTTTTTGATAATCCTTCACTATTATTAGCCATCCTCCAATTTAAAAACACTGATCCTTATGACAACAGGTTCATTTCAAAATTCTTTCAGGATTTTACAGCCTCTGCTCCAATTCATTGGCGTAACTGACTCAGGGTGTGACCTTTGTCCACAGAGGACAGGAGTCCCCATCAGCCTGCCTGGCTAACAAGTACAGACTGTGCGTTTGACTCGGCATCTCCAGTTCACTCTCTGGCAAGCCAGCACAGAGGGTCAACTTCTGTTTCAGATGTTCATCAAAATTAGATGTATCTGCTTCTGTGGCTGATCTGGGTACCTGCAGGTGAAATTCAAGGGGAGTTCAGCCGTGCTTTCTCTGCCCTCTCCTATGTTCTCGCTACTGAAAGCAGCTGTCCTTAATCTTGCACCTTCTCTGCTGGCACAAGTGCCTGGTGTAGGCATGTAACTGTAAGGATATTGGAAAATAATTTGCCTCCAGATGTGGAGGAGGCAGATTGAACGATGGCTGAATGATAACAAAGGAGTGTTTTTTTCCGTCAGACTGCAGTGGCTGCAGGAGCCAAGACGCAGCTTGCTTTGCTGTCTGAAAAGAGGGATTATACTGATCAGAATGTCATAGGAAGCTGCAAGTGATGCATGAGCACTCACCTTATCTTTCTCGGCGAGGGACGTTGCGTGACAGCTGCAGGGCTTGTCTCAGTGAACAGTGGATCACAATACTTAAACATCCCCTGCAACTTCCTTAAGAAGAGAAGAAAGCTCTGGGTTTGCTAACAGCGGGGCTGTGCGTGGCACTGGTTAGCCGAGTTTCACAAGGTGGTGATGGGGCACAGGGCTATGGCTGCGTGACACTGTGCAGTGCCGTGTGGGGTAGCAGGCAAGGTTTTTGAGGAGGGTTGTTGAGGAGGGGAGGCAGTGTTAGGGTAGTGTTTGCCCCAGTTGGTAGCCTGCTGAAGAAAGCTGAATTAATTCTTTCCACCAAGTCCTGTGCTGTGTAGACACACACTTTTGGTCCTGTTGATCTCAGGCACAGCAAATGGACACACTCATGAGTCATGGACGTGCATCCATATCCTACACTCCCGCAGCACTGTGATGTCTCCTCTTGCTCTTGATTGGCCATTGCCAGCGAGGATCTGCAATGCTGGATGTTAGTTGGGGTTTGAGAGCTTGTGGGGGTCTGAGCAACAGGAGCCACGCTGAAGAGGGAAGAGCCTCTCTCACATTGCATGACTTCTTTCTCAATCCCCCAGCCTGCGGCAGAGTGGAAGAGAGTGGAATTCTCCTGGCTCTCCCCTGGGGCAGGTCATGATTGAGCTTCTGCCTGCCCTTCACCATGTGCAAATAGGAACCCAAGTAACAGAATGGGCCATGTCTAGTCTCTCTGATGTAGCAGAAATGCTAAAGAACTGTAGAAATGTGCAGAATTGGGAATGTGACCCACAGTCCTTTGATCTCCTTCCTTGGGGGGATCCCCAGGACAACTTAGCAGCACACCGTCCCATACTGGGAGTGCGCACTAGTTCATGCATATTATCTGGTGTTTTCTTTATCTGGGATTGAATCCCTGCATTCTGCCTGATAGACTGGTGTGTTTTGCCAGCTGCTCCATATTAATAACCAAAAAGTAAATAAACAAGCAGTCGTAATTGTACTTTTGCAAAAATTAGGTTTGGACTAAATTCTTTTTTTCTACATATTGAAACATTTTAGCAACACTTGTTTAGAAGAAATTATTAAAATTTAGGAAACAAAGAGTCAAGATGCTCGGTATGCATTAGCAACAGTGCCTTCTGTACTTTGCATGCTTTACAGATAATTAGGCCTTGATGCACTAGCCAGTATTCCTAAACCCACATAACAACTGGAAGCACTGAAACACTAAATAGTTTCATGATTTGCCCAAGACTCCAATGTCAGTGCCATTGGGTACTTGGGACCATGCCTACAGCTCCAGATGTCATTTCTCTCTTGGGATGAAAGAAGCTCAGCAAGTTCAGTTCAAAGATGAGCTATAGGCAGTGAGGGGAGAGGCACAAAATCATCTAGATTTGACATAACTTTAAATGATAACATGTCTAAGTTACTATGATTATTGTGATTCCTATGGCTCTGTGACTCTGTGAAGGTATGACCTGAGTCTTTGCTTTTTTTTTTTTTTTTTTTCCCTTCAGGATGATAAAGAGGAGAACCTTTTCTTTTGTCTCCTTCTTTTCCTTGGTAGCTGAGAAATGGGACTATTCCTTCTGTCACGATACCAAGAGAGAAAAAGTCTTACTCTTTATTCTTTTAGTCATTTCCTATCCACATGTTATTGGACAGGCTGGAGAGGGACATTAGCAATTCTTTTGCTTCTTGGATCTCATTGAAAGGGAATGGCTTACTGCAAACTGCTGTCACAGTGACTCTCAGGCCACTCATGGGTTAGCTCATTGTTTCTCTCATCTGAGGAGGAGTTTCGTGGTTGGCCAAGATGGGAAGAATTGATTGAGTGGGCAGGAAATGAGGTAGAAACATGGATGGAAGGTGAAGACTACTAGAAAAGGAAGCAGGAGTGGGAGGGGAGGTGAATGTGGGGTCAGAGAGGTAAATAGAGTGAAACCATGAAAATGAGACAGCTGGAAGAACATCTGAGTTGGATTTGGGTACGGAGGGGAGAAAGAACGAAACTGCTCATGTTGCCCATTTTGTAGAAGGGGATGTACTCTGCCACCAGCCTTCTAAGTCCTCATAACTGTGAGCGGAGATCAGAGATTTAAGAAGCCAGTGAATCTAGAAATTGTAGCATTTGGGATGAGGACATATTTAATGTACAATTAAAGGTTTCAACAGATGAGGTTAAAGAAAGAGAGAATACCAGTAATGAGGTGGAGGTGGTGATGGGAAGACAAGACAGCAGGGTGATATGTATGTGTAGGAGGACTTTTGGGGTAAAGCCAGCTTGAGTTTTTTTGCCTCAACAGTAAAGTTGAGCTCTGAGTGCTGACACATTGCTCAGCTCTGCCCAAGGAGCAAAAGATTCCTCCTTCCCCTGATAAATTTGCTGAATTGTGGAGTGGTTTTGTGTTGTGGAGGCTACTTTTACATCTCAGCATGGGTAGGAGTGAAAGTTATTTTACAAAGACTCTTGCACTAACCTGTGGTGTGACCTACAACAGAGAGATAAAATTTAAAATGAGGCTGATATTCAAATACGATTCATTGTCAGGCTAATAGAGATAACACTGTAAGTAGATGTTAATTTCTATTCATCCTTGGACGTGTCCACACTTGCTGCATTTGAGAAGACAGGTGGTAGCATGAGTAGTCACTAGCCTTCTGATCTTTGTTTACAGCCTTGTTTGCTTTGTCTCTGATGGGTTCTGGTTGGTGACCCACACAGAATGGAAACTGAGGCCTCAGTCTTAGCAGGGAACTGTCTACTTCATGGTAGGTCTGAGATGGTAGGTCTGACTCTGAAAAGGGGACTTTTCATCATTCTATACCAAGAAGCCAGCCTAAGACCTTATGTTACAAAGTGATTTGCATCTGTTGGTTATTGTTGGGATCCAACACTGAGAGTCCTCCAGGCTATGGGGTGGTCTGAAAAAGATCTAAGTGGCTGAGTACTTGCAAACTGGAGTATCTGCCAGTCACTAAACAGAGTTTGCCCTGTGCCAGGGCTGAAGCAAACCAAAAGGAGAAGGGATTGTACAGTTCAGAAGTCATGGCTGTCATCTGGGCCTCCCTATGAATGCTGAAATAAACACAGCAATTAAACAAATACTCACACACAGTAATTAAACATGCCATGAACTAGTAGGCTGAGTTAAGAGAACTTGTAAGAGACCATAATGATGCAGTAAGGGAAGCACTCAATGTGTGGCCAAGTTAATACTGCACAAAAGTAGGGCTGAATATCTACAGAACAGGTATTTATGTATTCCCATTGAGTTTGGCATGCCCCCAGTGCTATATGTATGCTCTACTTCATTGCACAAGCCTTTACTGTTGGATGAGCTTATTTCACAGGGGCTTTATATAGTGTGTGTCATTTAAGTTGTATTTTCTGGAATGGGGTCCCTGAATCTTCCTTCTTGTTCAGCTTCTCTATCTTCCTCCCTTGAGGTCTTTTTATTATGTCTTTGAATATACCCTTATTTTGCACAAAGAATTCTTGGTCCTGTTTAGTTTAGATTCTTTTGCTCCAGACTAGGAAATCCACATTGAGAATTATTCTAGAAGAGATGTTCTTGAATAACACAGTGTTTAGCCGTGCTCCATTCACCTAGCAATGGCTTTGCAATTTCGAAGCATGGACATTTAACCTCTCTGCTCTTGCGTGGTGTGTGCTGGATGCACAAAGTTGTTACAGTGTGCTGGGGATGGGAGCCACAAATGGGCTTTGAGCCACAAGCGAGATGAAGCAGTAAATGCTCTCTTTCAGACAGGGAAGTCTCAACTCAGTGTTTACATATTTCTTTCCTCCAAAACACACAGTGTAAGGGTGAGGTGAGGAGTAGCTGGTTTCAAGGAGATGAAGGCTCAAGTGTTACCAGGTTTACCACGTCTTTAGAAGCTGATCCAAAACCCATCAAGCTCAGTGGAAAACTGCCAGTGATTTGAAGAGCCTCTGGATCAGGCCCTTAAACCCAACTCCTGCAGTTTGGCACGCATCCTTTGTGCAGCTGACTAATCCTTGTCCCAGTCCTGTACTCGCAGGAAGCCGGTGCAGAGCAGTGTGCTAGCAGAATGCAGGGACCACCCTCCGAAGTGGCACAGGGCCGCTTTTCACCTTGTCTTATGAGTGCATAAAAGCCTGAGCACAGCTGTGTCTGCAGACTTACATTTCCTCCTAAGCTTTGTCTTCTTTGCAGCTGGATACCTGAACCACCTTGAGCTGTGGAGGGACTTGCAGAGCTTTAGAGGCTCTGAATCAGATGTCTGGCAATGGACGGTGTTGGAAACTATTAAACTTTTGTTCATTGGTCTTCATGTGCAGGAAGTGAGAGCATGGATCTTTAACCCCCTGGAAATTATTAGAGATGAGAAGCACAAAGGAGGCCTTGATGAACACTTTGCCCCTAAGCCATGTGGTTCCATGCTCTCCGGCTCCTGCTGCCAACATACAAAGCCAAGGCCTTGGTTTTTAATTTTTCATACTGTTTTTAAACAGATACTTTTGCAAATGTAAACATGCCCCAGCACTGAAGGTTTCCAGCCAAATTAAAGAGTCAGCACTGGAAAAATCAGTCTTCTGAGAAAGGTCAAACACAAGCAAACTCTGTAGTTCATTTGGTCCATATGTGCAAACTTTGCTTAATGTGGGATAGACCCAGGTCAGCACTTACCTTGCAGACTGAGCTAGTTTCAGAATGAAAGGCTGGAACTGTCCTTAGGGATGCCTGTGGTCTAAACACTAGATTTGAATATGTCGAATGAAAAAAGATCCATGTCCTGACTCTTGGTTGCATTTCCATTCCACTTTATGCCTTCTCTCTTAACAGGAAGAAAGAAGGTTGGGAAGGAAAATGTGCCATTTGGCATTAATTCTGACAACTCACATTTAGACATTCTTAGCTGGGGCCTTGCTGGGTTTAATAATCTCCAACTACATGCCTATAAAAGCTTAATTTTGCTATGAGGATGCATGCCTTGCAGCCTTTAATTTAATAACTGAGAAGAGTTTTGTTATAAGTTGTACCACCTGCAGTAGTCATAGAAATCAAGACACTGCCTGTTATTTCTTGGGCTTGATTGACATTTCAGCCAACATGGAAAGATTCAAGCCACCTACTGCTTTTAATTTTTTTTTAATTATTTTTACCTGTAATTTGTCAGAGCTTGCCATTAAAAGGGAAAACTGATGAGTGTACCTCTCTGAAGTGAGGAGCTTTTGCTTAAAGCAGCAGATGAAAAAATATTCTTCCTGCCACTGCACTCTAATAGTGGGTTAGTTAGTAGGAAAGAGTTGGTAGGATATGAAGTAAAATGACAAGAGAAATTATGGCCTAAAAGCAAGATCCTTAAAAGGTATCATCATTATATAGCAATCCCCTAATCCCACCCCCATCAGCCGACAGAAATGCCAGGAGGTCTGCAGCACATGTCAGCTGGCTAACCTGCTTGAAAGGTGTTATTGTTGCTTGTTCTGCTGCTTGGCTCAGAAATGTCTCTGCAGCTAAAGAACTACAGGAAAAGAAGACAGCCCCATTAGTTAGGAGAATGCCAGAGGTGAAACTGCGGTGCCTCCCTGGTGCTAGTACATCATTAAGGGTCCCAGAGGAGTGTAGGAGGTGGAGATGCGTGAAGGTTAGACGGGCTGAGCTATTCCTTAACTCATGCCTTTTCATTGAGGAGCACAGGAGGTACACGTGTTGTGTGTGGTTACGCAGTGTGACAGGAATGCTGAGAAGGGCTGGAAGCCTCCAGCTCCTGGCGACAGGATTTCTAGATTGCAAGGATGGAGGTTCCATTGTCGGAGAGGCCCTGGCAGTGTCCGGTTAGGTGGGGCATGGGACCAGGCTCAATGGTGTCCAGCTCCATGGTGAGGGGATTTAGGAGCTGTTGTGAGACATGGTGATGTTCAGGGCAGAGGCAGAAGCTCCACAACAAGGTTCTGCTTTGGAAAGGGAGGCAGGATAAGTTGAGTGTAGAGACATTTATGTGTGTTGTCTTAAGGTTCTGATAACTGAAGGGCTTGATTTGGTTTCATCTGTCCCTGGAGGGAGAAGGAATTTGAAATTGCTCAACAAATATCCCTATGTCAAAGGTTTTAAACCGTTGCATATCTCTAATCCTACAAAACATGCCAAGATGCCAAAGGCCTTAATGAGATTCCACATCAGCATTGTCATCTCACCTCTGTGGAAAGGGGAACTAGTGCCTACAACAAAATATTCGAACCTGACTGCCTTCAGTGGGACTTCTCAATTTATCACTGGGGATATAAAATGACAATGGAGCATGTTTTTTCAGACCTCTTTCGAACTGGTCTGAACAGAGGTGCATCATTATAGTTGTGAGTCATCAGGTCATTGGCCTGTGTGTTGGTATCCTGTTGGCATGAGGCCAGAAGATATTACCTTTCATGTTGAGCCTCCTGGATGTTCAACATCTAGTCCTTGAATGAGGCAGGGTTACTTGAAAACAGGTCACAGAGGGATTACAGATATACTGATTTTGTCTCATTGGTGCCTTGCTCCCTCAGCTATTTGGTATTCTCCATGTATTTAACAGCCAGAGTAGTTAACAGCTGGCATAAATTCCCAAGAGAAGTCCTCACATTAAAGCTGGATGACTTTCTGAAAGATATGTATGAATCTATCACCAGTTTGTGCAGTAATGGTGTAAGATGAGAGGCTGAAATTCTGCGATCTGTGATACACACAAGGTTAAAGCTGGTAAATATAATGAAGCCTGTAATTCTGTGAATGCCCTAGCATCATGCCTGAGAGTACCCTAAAAATAGTGATACAGCTTTTTCTTACATCAAGACCGTCTGTGCCCTAGATCTCTCAATTGTCACTGTGTTAATGGATGTAGCTTCTGGAAGAGCCTTGTCCCCACGAGCATAGCGTAGCCAAATCTGTTGCTTTGCATTTAACCCGTGTGATTGCAGTTTGGACAACTGCCTAGATGGGCAAATCCAAGCTAGTTGATAGAGCCAGTCTGAAGCTTGTGCAATCTCTCAGCCACAAAGATGCTTTGCTGACCCACCCCCCATCTAAATGAAGGAAGGATTTAACTGATAGGAATCGCAGATGTCAGATAAGTGAAACCTAGAAGAGAACCTAAAACCTGAAAGAGAAGGTAAAACCTGTCATTGGAACAGCCAGGTCTTGAGTGCAGATCACCTTCGCTTTCTGGAGGGCAGCAGCTTCCCTTTGCTTAGCACAGAAGGCAAGGTGATGGAGGTGTTAGGGCAGGAAAACTAGTCCCTTTACATCACTTAACCTTGGTACTGAAGATGGTTCCCCAGTTTTAACAGAAGTAGAATCAAGCTGCTGTTCTCTGAAACTGATGCTGACACTCTGTCTTGGATGTGAAAATATCTGCTGAGACAGCCCTGCGTTTATGTACACTTTTTTGCACATTCTGTGGAGAATCAGAATAAATAGAAACCCTTTAAATAGATTATTAATTAGCCTTCCCCTGACAAATAACTTGGTCGGAAATCCATTAGTGGATGTCCGGGTGGACTCACTGCTTCTCGAGCAGCTTTATTGTTTTCTGCTTTCTCATTTTTGTTGCAGATCTGAAGCCCTGGGTGTCGAATTTTACCTATCCAGGTGTGCAGGACTTTTCTCAGCTTGCACTGGATGCCAACAGGAACCAGCTCATTGTGGGAGCAAGGTAAAGATAATCTTTTAATTAGTCCAAGTTTGCTGCTCTTTCCCTTCAGGTTCTGGTTTCAGAGGAGAGTGTGTTTCCAGCTTATGTGGACAGTCTTCCCCTCAAAAAGAAAGTTATAATTTATGTAGAGGGATTTATACTCCTAGTATAATTGCAAAGAAGAGAAAGTTACTAGAATTTAAAAAAAAAAAAAAAGATGCAATCAAATTGACTGGTTAATGAAGCAGAATGCTGGCATCTCCCTCAGTATTGTGAATGTTAGAAGAGTTACAGTAAGTCATTCTGCACCGTCCCTCTGCCAGCACAGACTTTGACTTTATGGTTTATTTGCCATGGCCAGACTTTCCCCCTGTACCAGGTTCATCTACACGCCTTTGTATAAGTCTTAGTCAGACTTCAGCAATGTAAATGATTGCTTTCTTCTCACTTCTTTTAGAATTCACTCCACAACCTGTTTGCTTCATCATGCTAATATAGCCAGATCTTCACCTAATGCATTGTGGTGCTACTCTGTTGTTCTGGCCCATTGTATATAATTAACATATATTTTCCTTTATTTTTAAACATTTTTTTTATTTAGGGTGCCATAAGAGGAGGGTAGAAATACACAAGATGAGCATAGGCAAGCTGTAACAAATTTACAGCTGCATTTGTAACAGGGAAGAGAACTATGGTTCAGTGAAATAACATCCATCAGGAGTGGCTGAATCATGAGCCCCAACAGCGACTATTTTTTATTGCATAATAAACAGATAAGACAACCCCAAAAGAAAAGACTAAGCATGGTCTAACAAATCAGTTTAAGTATAGCATTTAGAGTCAGATAACACTGTTGTAGCAGCCTCTGCTATTAATGAAAATGGAGGAAGAGCCTGGTTTCTTCCCGGGTTATTCAGCATTAGAGGACAGGGAGGTGAGGAGCAGAGCTGGAAGAACTCGAGATACGGACAAGAGAAAAGAGCAAGATGTGTAGCAGAGGGAGAGTTTTTTGCTCCACAGACACAACTGAAGTGTGATTTAATATACATTTTCTGCATTTATTTGTGCAATAAATAATAACACTTATTTTCCTGTAGGTGTTCAAATTGCCAGAGGCCCTCCTGCTTTTTGTACAGAAACATTTCACTTTTCAAGCCGCAGCTTTACTTGTGCTGGAATTTTTAAGCAGCTGTTATTAATATTTATTACTTCGGAACGGCATTGCTTTGGGGACAGCCGTGAACAGTGC